>NC_061535.1:6610000-6910000 GCF_022379125.1 Scophthalmus maximus
ACAGTGAAGCCACATCAATCCTTGAACAGTGTGATTACAGTCAGTCAATAACATTCAATAGCGGCAGGACATTTGCCCATTGGTCTGACCACTCTTTCATCCCACCCACTGACAATGGCTCCTAGTCTGTACACGTACACTGTACAGTTTATGGATTGCATTGGGGAAATGCCAAGAAATACCCATGAATGAAACTCAAATATTTAGCATTGAATGGCAAGTTATTTGGGTCAGCAGAGAGAAACTTCACTTGAAAAAAAGCAATATAAAACATCAATAGATGTGATTTTTCCCTCTTCTTCTCTAATTCCAAAAAGCCATTCCAGAATTTTGAAAATAATTCAAGTAATATGACATAGAGTGCTTATGGATTTTTCTAGATCTAAAGATGCTTGTGCGTGTACCGAAATGTTCAATAAGCCAATAAAAGAATACGGCACCTGAAAACTGAGGCAGCACAAATAAAAGCGGATTTTATGTCGTTCACCATATAAACAGATGCTGCAATGATACAGATCAGATATGGATTATATGGATATAGATATTTTATTTTAGCTGTATCAGGGACCAAGCAAGTCAAGCATGAGTAACTGACATACTGATTTGACACTGTAAAGACACAAAAGATCACCATTCATATCCGTCTGGCTAGACAATAAACACAAGAAGGTATTACATGAAGACATTGTTGAAATGAAATTATATTACCACTATATAGTTTCTAAGTTTAATCCACTACGTCAATATGCTCTGTATAATTTAAGTGCATCGTTTATATTCAATTACCCATATGAATTAATGACTTCAGTTTTGATCTCGGACATGAATCCTGATGTGTTGATTTAGAAAATTATTGGATGTCATTTAACACTTAAACACGTATGGTGTGAACCCCTTTAATCAAATATAAACATATAAACTCCTCTCTGTATTGGTCTGATGTGTACATTATTTTTTGTTTAATGCTAGTCTGCTTCTCTCTGCTACACCGGATCCAAATCAGGCTGTCTGCAAGCGTGCCAGCCTGTCCACAGGGCGTCACCACACATACTGCACTGAGCTATGAACAAACACCTCTACATGTAGTGGGTTTACAGTGGCTCCCAAAGGCTAGCGAGGACAAGAACAGGGAGGGTGCGTGGAGAGGAAAAAATTGGGACGGAAAGATGCAGAGATAAGGTGAGGGAAGAGAAAATGCAATTGAAATTGGGAATGGTTGTGCCGAACAGAGGAGTAAAAGAGGATGAGAGAAGAGGTGGAGGATGGCAGGAGGGCAGCATGCAGATTGCCCAGGACCTGACTGGCATATTCTTGGATGGCTCACAGACAGGGAGAGAGAATCGGGGGGGAGGGGTTGGGGAGCTGGGGAAAGTTAGGGCCCTCCGGTTGTTCTGTCCCACTGCCAGCCCCAGAAGTGTGGCTAGGAGATAGCAGGCCCACGTGCAGTAGTGCACCATGCACACAAACACACACACACACATGCACTGACGGAGAGAAAATGAGGAGATGGATCATGCATGGATCAAGATGGAAAAGAGAAATTGTGCTTAAAAAAAAAAGAATATTGTGTAGGTTTTGGGAAAAAAAACAGACAGTGGATAAAGAATTGTAAGAAAAACAAAGTCTGAGAAGAGAAATAGCATCCGTGCCCCTTGAGAGTTCCCAGGCTCTGCTTGCTAGCTAATTGACTCTGCATCAGAAAAAAGTACAACATTATTCAAGTGAGGTGATCTGTTTCATTACTCAGAATTTGGCAGACCCAAACTACATATTTTCACGGAGAGAGCGATAGAGAGTATGTAGCTGCATCTTCAGTCAGGTCAGCACTCTTTCTCTGCCGTACTTTTTCTATCTGTTCGCTCCACTCTCTCATTGGCAATGTAGAGTGGAGGACCTTGAGGCCCTGTGTGCAGGTTTGGGCCAATTATAGGGATTCTCATCAGTGCTGGGCTGTCTTTTCGCTGCAGGCGCAGAGCACACAGACCAGCTGAGGGTCCGCATAGGTCAATCCTGTACCCCTCACATCTCTACACAATGAGCATACCTGGGAGATGCAGCATGTACGGTTGGTTTGGCAGATCTGATATATAAAAGACCAAAAAAAGAAAGAAAAAAAAAAGTTATGCACTGGGTTTCGGTGTAAAATATGTACCTAGTTTGCAAAATTGGACATAAGACATTGGAATTCAACCAATGACAAAGGTTATACAAACAAAATGAAGCAGCACAAACAAAACACCAAAAAGTGATAGTTTAAAACCTGTAAATCCAGGGCATGAAAATATTAAAAACATTAAAAATAAATCATCATGCAACAGACATATTAGATGTTGGATATCACATATTTTGGAGGCTGGCTTCAGCAGCAGTAATGCAACCCAATTATTGTTGTGGAGATACATTAGCTGCAATGAATTACAGCAAAGTCATCAAATGGAAGCTGCAAGAAAACATCGGACACAGTCCGGAGGATTTTTTCAAATGAAGGCAGCCATTTGTGCAGCCCTGCTTTTCATCCTCGAGAGGAATGTAAAAAGCGGTATCCGATGAGTGATGCATAACATCTGCAGACCCAGTGGTCAAAACTCTGGTGCCAATGTAGGTGCCGGTTATGTTAGGACTGCTTGTTGTTCCACATATCCTTATCCTACAAAATTAACTATGTTTATTTTATTTTATTTAGATCCCCATTGGCCACTGTATTTCAGAAAAAGTGGCTACTCTTTCTGGGGTCCCACAAGTTTTCTGTACAGTATTTAAGAGATAAACATTAAAACACATCCATATCATTCACACCTCAAAAAAATACACTCACTGCAACAAATAACAACCGACATCAAATCAAAACGTCTCTAACATATGATAGAACAACATCAGTTTAAGAAAATGCATATCTAATTAATTTAAACCTATTGGGGTACAAATAACATATGTGAAAATAGTTCTATACATCCACATCATATCTTCAAGACCAATAAACAAGTAAATCATATAAACAACAGTTTGTATGTCATGTAGTGCACCACACTACTTCTTGTGTGAACAGTTACAGTCTTAACAGTTTAAAAAATGTGTATATGTGTATGAGTATGTGAGTAGTTCTAATAAATACATTTTTCTAATAAATCACACTAGAGGTGGTTGTTTTTTCTAAAAAAACAAAACAATGATTACGACTGGTTTCAAATGGAGGGGGGAAAAAGCAGCTTCCTGTGAGACTATTAGGGGAACAAACACCATGTATAAACCATAATTGTGTGTTGTCAATCATATCTACACTGGTATCTAACTAATATGACCTAAATTACCATACACAGTAGGTTGCTTGTTCCTTGTCCCTACCCTCTGACATGACCAGATCACAATGTTAAATATATAAAAATGTAAGAATACAAATGTCACGTCAGTTTTTGGCTTCTTCTTCATCAGCTGCCGCTCTGAAAAACAGCTTGCAATCCAGTCACCAGTAAAAGTGCAAATGTAGATGAACTTCCTCAAAGTTAAACTGATACTGGTGTCAGTCAGTATCTGAGATAATCTTAGAGGAACACCAGGTTGGGTAGGTTAACGTGAGTGGTACGAACACCCAATGCAGGGTCTGTAACAACAGCAGCAACAGCAATAGCTCAAGTATACACTTGATTCAACCATAACTACCAGCTTGGAGGGAAATTCGGCTGAGAAACTGGATTAAGCATGACTGAATCTTCTTAAGTGGTTAGAAAATCAAAGCGCATTGAATGTTTGCCCCATACACATTGGCTTTGGGATGAAAGGCTTGGCCGAGTTTGTGAACTAGCAGTGACACCAGGAAGGGTTTTTTGTCTACATTATCTGCTTTTATACTACAAGAACTTTGAACAGTGCCGGTCTGTGTGCTTGCTGCTGAAACAGAATCTCAAACATGGCCTGGAACTGTGTGTCTTGGAGAAGGAACCAAACTTGTGGCCTGCTTGGCGGGCTTGCAGCAGCAAAGCCCTGAAAGTGGATTGTGCTGGTGCTGTGGATTAGCAGAAGGCAGCAGCCGCCAGTGTGTGTGTGTGTGTGTGTGTGTGTGTGAATAAAGTATTTGTGCATGTCTGTGTGTTGGCGCTGGAGGCTAGCGTGTGGTGAGGAGGGAGATTCGCACCTCCATGCACTCTGCTGAAAACCTGCTAACCATTGCATTTACAAGTCTCAGAATGGTGAGGTAAACACTTTTTTTTGCAAAATGTCCCCCTCCCCTGGAAGATTTTTAAAGGAAAGACACGCCAAATAAAGAGAAAATCATGAACAAAATAGCAATGCTACTGAGAAGGGATTCTCTTTGCACCTAAAACTTTGCCAAATTGCCAAATGATGCTTATCATCCAAA
Source organism: Scophthalmus maximus (assembly GCF_022379125.1). Classification (NCBI taxonomy): domain Eukaryota; kingdom Metazoa; phylum Chordata; class Actinopteri; order Pleuronectiformes; family Scophthalmidae; genus Scophthalmus; species Scophthalmus maximus. The sequence continues at coordinate 6,614,355 of NC_061535.1, forward strand.
TGCAAACATTCCCTGTTTCACATACACTTAAGCCTGCTGACAGAATGGAAAACAAATTCAGTGAGGTCACAGCCCCTACAGGAAGGAGTACTGACATAAAAATTTGCTCACTGAGATCATGTTAATCCCGGTGAACACAATTTCTTTTTTAAATATATATATACTGGTGTATAAAAATAAATTAATATCAGATTCCTATCCCACAATGCACTTGGGAGTTTGAGTTAAACTGTGGGGAAAGGCACACAGTAAGCTTTAAATCTGTGTCAAAAAGAAAGACATTAGACCCGTGCAAGATGTTCATTTAGGAAAACCTGGTGTGAAGGTAAGTACGTCGGTGGCCCATTAATTACAATAATCACATGGTAGGTGTTAGAATAATTCATTAACTCAAATTTAGTTAAGGCTTCATTTAATAAGTCCTTGTTGGTCAGGAGAATAAGAGACAGGAGCGAGGGAGGTGGGAGGGAGACACAGAAAGAAAGAAAAGGAGGGGAGGCTGAGGAGACTGATACAGGGTGCCTATTAAACCACAAGGCCTGGATTGTCAATTTGTGTTTGAGCGTCCCACTGGGAGAACTGTTCCCTTCTTTTTAAGAGATATATCATTTCATAAAGGACCAAAGGGAGAGAAAAGGAGACAAGAACTGGGGGATGTAAGGGTGGTGGTGATACAAGGGAGGGATGGATGGAGGGAGTTTTGGAGGAGGGGTGGTTGGTAAGGGAATCGGTTATGCCTACTATATTTAACTGACCCATAAATCTGTTTTTAAATTCCCCTCCATTTAAAAATGCCCAGGCGAACGGCAGAAGGCAAGAGAAGGGAGGGTTTTTCTTTTTCGCGCCAGCTGTTAAGTACCACAATCCATGCATAGCTGGCGCTACATTTATCCTAACAATGTAATTGGTCCAGCTCCCTTGGCTGGTGGCTCAGTTACTGGCCCTCCCTCAGGCCCCCCAACATGTCTGTGCGTTTGTGTGTGCGCGTGTGCGTGAACAACTGAGGCCCTCCCCTTAGCCCTCAAACAAGGAGAAATCCCTATAGCTTCCATTCAGACTCACTGGGGGGCAAGGTGGCTGAGCTAACGCGGCTAATGCTAGCATGAGCTAAACTCACCTGCCAGCAACATCACTGCAGGGCTATGAATGTGTGTGTGTGTGTGTGTGTTGGTGTGAGTGTGTGCGCGTGCGTGTGTGCGTGTGCACTAGAAAAACCGGTTGTGAGTGGGGATGTGGATTGCACCATAGGCAACAGATGAAAAGCAAAGGAGGCGGAATCACAAACACAAGTGCAGACACACGGGCATACACAGACATCCACAAACATCTACGAGTGGTTCTGTCATTGTGAGGACACCCCTTAACGTGATGGGCACCCTATAGCTCCTGAACCTTACTCTTATCTAATTCTAACCTGAACCTTTGAACCAAGTCTTAACCCCTCAACAGCCCTCTGAGGTTGTGAGGAACCCCCACAATGTCTTCACTTTGCCATAATGTCCCCATTACTTAATGTCTATAATGTCATCAGGTGCTCACAAAGATAGAAGTGCAAGAACGCACACACACAAGCCAGCGCCCCCAACGGCCCCCCATCCTGCCAATCCTCTCCTCCTCCTAATTTTTTGTCTGCCTCTCTGACACAGACATGTACAGTACAGATACATTCAAATTCTCTCTCTCACACACACACACACACACACACACACACACACACACACACACACACACACACACACACACACACACACACACACACACACACACACACACACACACACACACACACACACACACACACACACACACACACAAACTCGCTCTCTCTGGATTGCGCCTGCAATTATGAGGAAGAGGACAAAAGCTTCACAGACAGACGCACCATCAGGGTTGGGCCCACTGTTTCACCTGGAGCTAAATATCAAAAGCGGAGGGGAGTGAGAGAGGAGAGGGGGGAGGAAGAAGGAAAGGGGAAGAGAGAGAGAGAGAGATGGATAGGAGAGGAAGGGGTAGAAGGACAAGAGGGGAGGAGTAGGGTGAAGAGAGCGGAAGGCAGGTGGTTAATCGCAGCCATTGTATGGTTGGATAGGAATTTCTTTTCAGTTTTGTCGATCATCATTTTCAATTTTTTTTTTTTTAAAAGTTTAAACTTTGCTTAGGAGGAAGAATTTTTGAGGGATCACAGACAAGGGTGAATTGGGGGAGGTTATGGATTATATGGGGGAAGTAACATAAAGTAGGAATGAAAAAGGGGGGTGACAGTTGGGGATGATGAGTAAGGACACATGGAGCAGTGGAGAAAGGTTTGGTTCAGCAAGCAGGATGAGGATAGATGCCGGGTAGGGGTTAGGAAAAAGAGGTGGCAAGGTGGAGGTGATGGAGGAGATGCATAATGAAGTGCTGGGCTAATTTGGAGAACTCCAGCTGGCTGGAGCCAGAGGGGCCGGGCTTCCAGAACATGTGAAGCACCTTAATGCCACAAACACACACGCTCACACACGCACGCACACACAATGAAATACTACAACAGTAGGCTGCTGTTGTAGAACTGACGCTGCAAATATCACTGATATCTGATACATAGAGGTCTGGACCAAACTTTTTGTGTATACATGCACTAGTGGTGACATCTGTGTTGGGACCAAGGCCTCAAATTGGGGTGAAAAAGATTTTTGAGCTTGTGAAGAGAAGCTCACAAATAATTCCAATGTTTTCCATTGTAAAACTAACCTTTGTAAACCCGCGAAAATAAATCTGTATGAGAAATGAAAAGTTTGTACATGTGTATAAAACGTTTTCATCGAAAGAAATGGATTGTTGAACATTGTTTGAGTAAAACCCCCCAACAAATGATGTTCAAGAACATCGAGGGACAGATAGAAAATCAGAGAGAGATTCCTGAATGTTTTAGTAGGATGAACAAGTCTGAATGTGTTGGAGGTCTTTAAACTTCTGGATGTATGACTTTGTGCTGTTAGAGAGGGGTTTTATCAAGGTTTGAAGCATATATTTGTGTGTGTATACACACACACACACACACTCACACACACACACACACACACACACATATAATCTTGTGCTTACACAAGACTACTCTGATGATCAGCAGAAAAATGAAACCCTTAAGACAAAAAAAGAAAAGAGACAACAATCGAACACACACATTGATAGAGAGTTTACACCATGTTTGAAGATGTACCACCTATTGCACTCGCATGTGCGGTGTGCACCAGGGCGAGAGGAACGGCAGCAAATTGGATTTCCCAATGATGACGGTGTGATGAAAGATTGTGTGTTTTTCTCATCTACCACCAGTGCTGTTAGAGCACGGCATGATTAAATAAAACCTTGCCCAAGTTTCAATAAACACATTATAACAATTGCATTGTGTTGACAAAGATTTAGGGACTGGTGTGATGCGATTGGATTACTGGGGAACATTGAGCTTTTTTAATGCTGTTTTTGCCCTGCCTTAAGTTGAACGTACACCTCCACTTGAGGAAGTTTAAAGGATTTTCTCTCCTCTCAACATGTGGTTAGGGACACTTTGATGAAGATGATGGAGGTTGGCTCGCTGGGCTCTCGCTCTCTTCCCAGTCTTTATGCAATGGAGAGAACAGATGGCAAAGCTTCTACCTGTCACAGAGTTTGGTAGATGATTTTTTCTTGTGTTTTCATCCACTATTGTCCATACTTTGTGGTACTGGCGCACTGTGTAAGATAGTTTGGCTCAAATTTCAAAGGAAGGTGGTAGGTATAGGTAGACTCAGCAGACATGTTGACTCTTCAAGGTGAATGTTTATTGACGGTGCTTTCCATTACACGTGTAACTTAGTCAAAATCAAAGAAAATAAACCTGAAAATGTACTCATGAAAACTCAAACAAAAGGCACATGTTCAAGGCAGTGCGGCTTCACCTTGTTCCTTTACCTCGAGAAGCTTCTTCTTCTTCTTCTTCTTCTTCTTCTGATGAGTTTCCGGCAGGCTGTACACTTTAGAGTGTAATGCTGCCCTCCACAGTCTAAGACCCTCAAGAAGCCAAAAAATGCTACTGAATATATAGGGTGTTCAATTAACACCTACACTCCTTCAGCCCATACCAGTATTTTACTGAGGGATGAAAAATACAGTGACGGTAACAACAAGAAATATAAATTATCATTTAGCTCCTTTCCCAAGCTCATTACATTTCTAAATCACTGTCTGAAAGGTACGCATCTCAACAGATTTTACTGACAAACAATAAACTATCAAACTAAGCATTTCGACTAAAAATGAACCCCCCACCAGTTGGTTTAACCCATGATGCCAGCAATCACCAACACCATAAAAACCAGGATATTCTGCGCGGGGCCTCCCTCAAACACTTGACCTGCATGGTGGCTCTGAACAAAGGAACAAACAATTGTAAGTATGGACAGAGAAACACACAAACAAGTTCTTCCAAACCTGCAAAGAGATAACTGAAAGTAACTCAAGGCTGCATGTGCTAACTCTAACTTACACATACTTTGATGTGAACTGTAATATAATGCTAACACAAACAAACCCAGAATAGTGAGTGAAGTGATGTTACTTTAGCAATGCTAAATCATAGCAAAATGAACACGTAGAGAATAATATGATGACGTGCAAGATGACTTGGAGCAAGGGACGAGTGGTGAGTACAGAGATCTCACCCACATCTATATGTATATGTATATGTATATTTATATGTTTATCTGTATATATGCATGTGTATATGTGTATCTGTATATATACATGTGTATTTGTGTATATGAATATATACACGTGTATATGAGTATATACACGTGTGTGTGTGTGTGTGTATATTAATCACAGCAAACCAAATGGCAAAGAGATGATTTGTCTTATTATACATATGGTGACATATACCTACTTTAGGAAAAGAGAAAGAGAGAGGCAAGGAGTGTGAGAGAGAGAGCAATAAAATCAAAGGTGGAGACGGGTCTGACAAAGTTTCATGTGTGTCTATTGTGCCTGTGTTTATGAGAGAGCGAGAGCTCATACAGTAGGTGCATCCACCACCGTGGGAAGATTGCACCAATGTTTATTTTGATTGAAGGTCAACTGTCAGTCTTTCCATTGATTTAACCCCACATCAGGAGACACAGGCTCTGTTATGGCCCAGCACTACCCATCTGTGATTTTGGCAGGTGGAAACAAGCCGGTTAACAATGCCGCACCTTCCTTTTTTTCCCCTTTACCTTGCACCCCTTCCACCTTCCACACCACACCTATGCAGGGACACACAGACACAAACACGTTTGGACACACTGCAACCCACTAGAAAAAAACAATTCCTATTTTTACCAGTATTTTTGGTAAAGAAAAAGGAAGCATATAGTTTGATTTATGTCTGCCAGGCTCATCTTATTGAGATTTGGTCTTCTGTCAGTTAGATTGCAGGTTGCTGAGAGGAAACAAGAGAACATACAGGAAGAGCTTGATATGAGTGACATACATTAAGATATGTTTGTATGTTCAATGTGGCGATAGAAATTCAGAAAACTATTGCATGTCCCTTGTTATTTACAAATTATGGTTAGTAATAAGTTTGTATAGTTCTGCTCACTACTTGTTCACCAGTTATACACTTTTACAATCCTGATGCTAGCCTCTGGCTCTTGATTTTGTCCTGGTCACTGGCCCTATTCATCCTTTAGATATTAAATCCTGTATTGATTGATTGCATGAATGGAATAACTGATATCCTTTTTACAAATACTGAATGTTTATTTGTACATTTGAGTTGGTTTAACTACGGTGGCCCTGAAGTGCAAATCACAACGCCGAAATGAGTTAAAACAACGCCGAAATAAAAAAACAACGCCAAAAGAGAAATCACTACGTCGAAACAGTACGCCATCAACGTCTACCGGAGAGGGAGTGGTCTGTATCATATGGTTCTCGCCAATCGAACAGGTCTTTCCTTGTGAGGCTGTGTTTACGCCGGTGGAGCAAATGCTCTCTTTAAAACCCGGCTTTTTAACACAAATAATCGGTGGTCTTTCGACTGTTGCTACAAGCCCAGGGGCCGACTCAGAGCTATATCTGCTTCACGACCGGCCTCCTCCAAAGAAGAGGCGTAAGATGTGACCCTGGTTGCAATGGCTAGTGTTATTAGCAGCACTGCTAACAGGAGCGGCGGCAGCAACCACCGTCCAAGTGACTGTAGAGTGGGGACATAGATGGTGGACCTCGTAAGTTAAAGAGCCGTTATTTTTTCCACTTTATTACTTACATTCAAGTTATTCAGATGTACAGTGTGCATGTCACTCTCCTTCTGTGTGACTTTGGCTATACTATTGTGTTTGTCACAGCGTACAGTGGACAGACCAGACCTGCTGGTGCTGCACATCCCTTTTGATCCACATCTGTGTTCTCTCCGGACTTAGTGGGAGGACCCTGCACAACACATGATAAGATGACCCAGTGTCATCAGATTTGCTACTCCAAGCTTCAAAACATCGCAGATGCTTTGCTTTACACTGGTATTCACACCCTGGACTCTACTTGTCTACCCCAGAAATTCTGTTTATGGCCTTCAAAACTCATATTTGCATAGTCCGTGGGCCCTATTGTTTAGACTAAGATGCTACTGAATAGTAAATGGCCGCTAATTGCACCGTTCATGAGTGGTATCAGGTTCTGAATGTAATGTGTAACAGTCTGGCGCTGCCGAGACGTCACAGCCGCCAGGCGCACGGACCGAAGTGGCTTGATCCAGCTTTATACTAAAATTTCACGACAAAGAAAGTTGAAAACGTTTGTAAATAAAAACACGAACACAATATGGAAAATCTTTTCAGAATTGTATTTTTTATTCATTTATTGGCCTTCATGTTGCTGAAATTATGTTTGCTCAATTATATTATAACCTGTGTTCACACATTTGTATTAATATAACAATTTTGCTCATCAATAATTAGACAGGATTAATAAAGAGTAAATATTTAATTTCAAAAGGGGTGACAATCTGCAATTGAGGTGCCACATGTTGCGGATGTGGTGCCAAAGAGTGATCGTCTGTCAGAAACTGATATTGTCTGGATCAAACTCTCATAACGGGCACATATACACAAGTTTATGTCCATAGTAATAATAAAAAGATATGTTTTTGTGAAACGTTAATGTTTCTTCTAACCGAATAATCACAATTGTGGCCGCAAGTGTTTGCCGTTTATGTCGTAATCAGTCATGGTTTGCTCACAGTAAATACGATCCTATTGTTTTGAAGGTTCGTATGCATTTGTATGTGTAATATCACTGCAATCATTATTAATTATTACTTTAATTAATATTATATATGGTAAGGGGTTGTGTACAATAAAGACATTATTGCAATTTCTCTTTTGCCGTAGTGTTTTCTCTTTTCGGCTTAGTGTTTACTTTTTCGGCGTTGTGTTTACTCTTTTGGCGTTGTGATTTGCACTTCAGGACCACCGTAGTTAACAGGTGACATAATGACAGCAACGGTTATAAGTGACAGATCTTCTTGTTACGTCTGAACATCTATGAACATTGTTGTGTCAATTTCATTTAGCCACCAGACGCCAACAGCTAAGTAAATCACAGCAAAAATAAATGAAATGTTTGGATGAGGTGTCTCGGTAACATTTCACTGAAGTAAGTTGTTACGTCTGTGTAGTCCAACTCTCCCACCTCACCAAAGCCTTATCAGCATATTCAAATCTCGCTTCTATCCTCTCTCCCCGGTCAAAAGGAACCGTTAAGGTGATGTGGCACTGCCAAAATTAGATGTACATATGGATAGATGGTGAAAAAATACAGTCAAGTCATTTGTGCATCATATAGATTAATTGGAAGTTAAGATATATAGACAATGAAAGAGAAAAGACCAAAGGTAAAAGAAGCACTTTGCTTTAATCCCATCCCCAAGGAATTGTCACGGAATTCAGTATTAATGCAGGAAATACGTCGGGCAAAATGACATGAGCGCAGTCGATAACGTGAATAAATAAAATGTGTACTTTTAAGTCTCAAACTGACTTTATATAAATAGAAAAATAAATACTGGTGAAATTGCTGATTGTTTCAACAGACAAACAGACATCATGGAATGTCACAATAAAGTCACATTGAGTGATAACAAAAACATGCGACAATATGCCACTGCTGTGTCAAATCATTCCCAGCTTAAGTGACGCGAAGGTTCCCCTTCGCAAAATAAAAATAGAGAGCCGAACAGCATTATAATGAGAAGAAATTGCCTTATTTATGTTTTACCCTCTTCTCTCGTTTTCTCTCTGTTGGAGGCATCCTTGCATTCTCCTCAGCATAGCTCAGAGTTCCTTCCCCGCTCGCACTCTCTCCTTGGAGGGAAAGTCAAAAGGTTTTTGATTTATCTCAGACTGAAGACGGAGCACAAAACATGACTCCCAAGAGAGACCCACGAGGAAACTGCGAACACCTTGCCCCAAATATCTGATCTTGGCGGAGCAGAAAATAGCATGCGCATATTTGTTTGCCGGGACAAAGACTTACCTCATTCCCCAGATGCTGTGTTGTCATTGAACATTTTGCAGCTGTGCGTTAGGAATATAAAAATACATTTCGATTTTTATTGGAAAAGAAAAGATGTCCCAAGAACAAAAGATAATTGTATTGATTTGTTGAGCAGTTAAAAAAAAAAAAAAAAGCATCTGTTGGTAATTTTTCGAGCTCTGAGATCGAGAATGTGTATTGTTATGCATGCATGTGTTGTGCTTTGGCTTGCTTGTGTTTCTGGACTGTGACAGTTTGTGTATACTGTACTGACCAAGTTCTCACCAGCGCTGGGTTGCAGTCACAAAATGGGTCATTGGGTTTGTGAACTTGCGTTCTAGTGGAAGCTTTGAAGTTTAAATACTTACATGAAATATAATGAGATGGAGAGTATAACTGCCTACTATTTTACTTGTTCTTACTTTACTTTTTATGCATTTATATTTTTCCTTTCCTTTGTGCGTACCAATTTGGTATCGTCGTATGTTAATGTGGTTGTTTTTTCAAGAGACAACTTTTGCAAAGTAGAAATGGACAAGAGAAATAAAAAAACAACTGTCTGCCCTCACAGTCTTAATTTTGCCTGGGAGGTTGTGTTTACTTGAGCAGGAATGGCAGACTTCTGTGGTGTGTGTCTTGTGTTTCTGAGATGTGGCAGTGATGTAGTGCCCTCAAACAATGAAAAAAATCCTGAGAGCATTTCTAATTTCTGATCCATAGCAATGAACGAGCCCTACGACATTGATGAAAGTCCACATAAACAAACTGCACACGCAGCAACTGCCACAATTCTGGAAACATCAATTTGCAGCAGCAAAAATATTTCAATACAAACGGTAACATTAATTGTTACAGAGCAGTCCAAAACCCTCCTCGGTTGCATTTGGAAGAGACCCCCAGGGAGGCCAGCTTCAGGGGGCAGCCTGCCAACCTCTTTCCAGAGAGGGTGACCTGTGGAAGGAAAGGGGAGCAATAAGACCAGGCCTTCAAAGGCAGGTTAGTCGCAGGGATTCGGGGAGGAAAGACGACCCACGTCTACAGTATATTAAAGCCAAACCCACATGCTTATGAAAACAAGCATACCACTTGCTGTATTTGAGCACGTGCACTTAGTTCACAGCCAGATGTGGGGAAACAAACAAGCTATACAAATCAGAAGTATCAAGAAGAACACATTAAGCTGCCTACACCTGAGCACCAGTGCTCATGGGATTCTCACTTATATTCACATTTCAAAAAGAAAAAAAGGCACTCTCTTACACACACACACACACACACACACACACACACACACACACACACACACACACACACACACACACAGACAGAGAAAGTTTCAATATGGTTATCAGCCTTGGTCTCTTGGCTACAGGGCTGGTGGGATACCCCTGCTTCTTGGCAGTCATTTCTAACACAAGCTGGAAAAACAAGCTTTGTGTGTGTGTGTGTGTGTGTGTGTGTGTGTGTGTGTGTGTGTGTGTGTGTGTGTGTGTGTGTGTGTGTGTGTGTGTGTGTGTGTGTGTGTGTGTGTGTGTGTGTGTGTGTGTGTGTGTGTGTGTGTGTGTGTGTGTGTGTGTGTGTGTGTGTGTGTGTGTGTGTGTGTGTGTGTGTGTGTGTGTGCGCGCGCTTCTGACTCACTCCGCGTGTGTGTTTTTGTTTTTATACGAGTGTGAGTGTATTTTTGTGAGTCTGCCTGCATCCCAGGCATGTGCATTTGATGCAGGCTTTTGTTTCGAAGATACAATAACGTGTGTGTGTGTGTGTACCCGCCTGCATGTGTGTGCTCAAGTTTTTATGTGAATGGATTGATGGTGGCAAAAATTCAACTCCAAATTGATAGATATGGAGACAATGAAATGAAGCATTGGTAAAGAATATGTTAGGGAAAGGAGAATAAGAAAAGAACCAAAAACAACTTGTTATGCATGATTTCTGAAAAATTAATCCACCCTCCCTTGACTTTCTGTACATGCAACAAAAGGATTTCAGAATGTTCCGACTTTTTTTTGTTACCACATCATTTTTAATCAAAGTGAAACAGAGATTTTAGATTTATATGTGAATGTATAAATGACAGAATCTAAATTTTAAGAGTGTTCGTTCCTTTCATTTTATTTGAGCTAAATTCCCTCAGGGTCAAAAAGAGAAAATCTTTGACTGTTCATTTCACACTGTGTTCAGATTGTAAATTTTCATGAGTTATCCTGATTCTTAATACCAGTAGGTATAGTACATTTGACAGACTGCATTGCATACCAAAATAACAGACCCATACATAAGTAAACCTGTTTCCCTGCAGCACACTTTAAATTATCAGGGTCATGGTGTAGTTTCTGAGGAAAGGTTTACAAGATGCTCTAAAGAAAGATATCCGTTTACATCTCACTTAAAAGTTGCCCTAAGACCTCCCACATGAAGTCCTAACTACAACTTTTACTGCCTCCTGTCTGGGCTTTTGGGTCACCTCTTTCTTTAATTACCTCAGTCCATCCTTCCCCGCCTATTCCCTCTTCTTCTTAAACCAAAGCAGAATGGGTGTATTTTTTGCAAGAGACAGACACTTGAGTATGTTTCTTTTTGTGATTGACTAATCAAATTGGATCACATTGAGAGTTTTGATGGCTCTCTGGTGTTGCTCAAAGAATATTGATTGGTGTGTTGTATTAGAAAGGGTTTGTTTAGGGTCTTACTACCTAAAGTAGTGAAAGTAAAGGTTTTTTCAAAGTTTTACATTACAGTCAGTATGGAGCTAAGTAGCTTGTTAATCACAAGCGTATTGGACTTTCCTGAACCTCACTACCCAAAATTGTTATCCCAAATATATTTTTGATAAGACACACGGGTGTAGTTTTGTAATTATACTTTATAGGCATCGTCATAGACCGGAGTTGTCATCCTGATTCTGATCCCTGGAAGAAAGTGAGTGAATTTTTAGTTTCTCTATCCATGCTGCCACCACCATATTCAGATTTAGATTCCCATTTTATTCTAGAAACGTCCAAATAGGAAATGTCAAACTGCTAGTTCTTCCTCAGTCAGTGCTGATGTGACAGAAGTCGTTCTTAATTGGCGGACAGCTGCTTTGACAGCCTTCTTTGCAATAGGAATGTAGGCATCCCCCCCCCCCCCCACACACACACACACTATTATTATAATACTGTACCTACTTGAGCCTAAAAAGCAGATAAGTTGCTTGATATATTTGATATATCTATAGTTAATATTAGAAAGCACAATGTTTAAGGGAAAGGGGGGGGTCAGAAAAGGCAGAGGCGGGGAGGTAACCTTGCTGCCAGCCAGTCAGGCAGTGAACCAGCCATCCGGAGAGCTAACATTGCTGAAAGGCGAAGAGAGGCGACTGACTAATCCCCCCTGCCTGTCAGGAGATCTACAGGTACCTGCGGAGGCAGTCAGCCACTGGAAGAAATCTTGGAACTGAGTCGGTGTGTTTTCACTTGTGTTTGTGTTTGGGTATGCTTGCATATGCTTGAACAAGCGAGTGAGTAAAAAAAAAAAAAAAGGAAAGGAAACAATTTCTGTTTGTGTTTAGATTTGACTTTTGCTTTGTGACAAACCACAACAGAAGTGCCACCTGAGCATCAGTCACCAATACTTACGACAGGACAGAGGACAGATCCGGTGAGTTGGATAGACAGTGTCATCAAACAGAAACACCCACAGACATGCATCAGATTAAAAGTCATGCTGATTCATCTGTCGTTCAGCGTTGTACAATCACCTCACTTCCTTTACCTGTTAAAGAACAAAACACTGAACACAGAACTGAACCACGGACAGTATCAACTGAGCAATGTCCCCTGAAGCCGTTAGGGTCTGTGACAAAACCAGCTGAAGGCTAATAAGTGGACTTGACCTTGAATTGAGGTTAATTTGTGGAAAAAAACAAAACAACAACCACACAAGCAATACGACAATAATCCATAGAAAGTTGAAGCTTGTTTGAAGATCTTATCTTTCTTGCTGCTGTCATAGAATAACATTTACCTCACAAGCAAGTGTGACAGTGCAACAAGTGTGAAATAATAAACTAAAGACTACAAAAAGACAGATGAATACAAACAGTTGCAGATAAACAAAGTAATCTAAAAAGGTATGATTTATTTCAAATTATTTTTTAAGTTTTGTTTAACTCATGACAGCTTCCAGCAATGTCTGTTCAAGTAATACGTTTTGCATGTGTGTATGTCTACAATATCTTCTTTGTTGAAAAATCCATCTGCGTTGCCTGCTGTAAATTCCAACCTTTAGTCATTAGCACTGTCCAAACTTGAACATGTGCAATTGAGATTTCGATTCAAAACCTGTCTGCCAAATCATAGAGCAAGCAGCTTTAAACAGCCGCCCTCCTCCCCTTTAATAAACCTGGTTAGTCTGAAAATCTCCTTGACTCAAGTTGTTTAATGACCATAGCTAATGTGGCTGTGCTCTCCCCTCTCTTTGTCTTGTCTCTGTAGCCAGCCTAATCACTGCTGACAGTCAGCTTTGCTCTTTTATTAGCTCTGCGTCGCTTACAATCAGTGACAGTGAAGTCAGGCAGCAGGAAGGGCTTGTGTGAACTCAACACCCACTCGGGCCAAACATTCAGAATTGTGCGCGCGCACACACGCGCCCGCACACACACACACCCTTGTGCACTTTTCCTAGCCCCTTACCCTGACCTGCACGGTCACAACTAAATGCCTAACCCCAACCCTAACCTTAATTTAATTGTAGACTAATCCTAACCCTTAAACCGAGACTTAACCCTAAGTCTAACACCCATTTAAACTTATGGGGTCCAGCATTTTTGGTTCCCACAAAGCTGTCACTACCCACTAGTACAGTGGGCTCCTGGTGTTCGGACCCCACAAACTATAATGCTTCCGAAATTACACAAAAAAACTGTATTATAAATGCACAAGTTTGCTCACATGCTTCCCCATGAATTCAGAAAATGCACAGGGCATGCATGTAGGCGCATGTGCACATTTCTCCAAACGCGCACTTGCTTTCAAAATAGTGGAACAGCCTCTACTGGGCAGCTACTGGCCTCCCTTTATGTAGGTCAGGCACAGGCAAAGCTGTATTGATTTTTTTGGCTGTGTGTCTGATTGTGTGCCCCCATTTAAAAAAAGCTGACTACTAATAACAGCTAGCCAGCATATATATAGGCGCACACACACACACACACACACACACAAACACACACAAACACACACAAAGACACAGGCGAGAGACTCCAGAGTTTGCTATAGACTCCTCGTCAGTGCCCATGAATTGGCAGACAATGGACTTGTTTGATAAAGAGACGGGGTGACATTCGAATGGGTAATTTGTGAATGACAGGGCAGGAGAGAGGGATGGGGGTGGGAGGGGCTGGTCAAGAATAGGCTTCCTCTCTTTAAAGAATGTAGCATCACCCATATGTGCGTCTGCCCCGGTGCATACTTGATGGAGTGGAAGGGCAGGGATGCGAGAGTGCTCTCTCCCTTTTTCTTTCGCTCTCTGTTTCCTGTCTATTTTGCAGACAAGCCTTTTTTCTTCCCACTCTGGCACACAGAAAGAAAAAAAATCTTAATGCTATATTGTCCATTGCATCAAACCATGCAGTGGCCATTTAGGACACCGTGTGGGCCAGAGCAGACAGAGAAAGACAGTGAGAGAGAGATAGCTGAGGTCAGACCAGTGCATAACTCAGTCACAGTGAAACATTCCAAACATTTTAAAAGCTGATGTGTCACTCTTCCTGAACAGCCAGTAACAATCTTCCTTTCCAGTAAACGTGATGCATGCTCCACTTAAGGGCTTTTGAACAAGCCCTTATTAATCCCCCTTAACTGCAAGTTTGCAGCTCATATTTACCGCTGCTGACCTTTTGACCCTTGCCACTGGCTAATGTCTGATGTTGAAAATTGACTAATTTGTGAAATGGCGGAATTTAGGGGTAAAGGCCATTTAGCACTAATGGCCACCTCATCTGAATATAAGTGCCATACAGAAAGGAGGGCAAGTACGGGGCAGCAGTGCTGCCAGTGTTGGTGAGGTGTATTTGCAGGAATCGTAAGAAGCCAGATATTTCACTCTCTCATATCAATCAGACTAACTCAGACTTTCACTGCTTCCATTATCTTGCCATTTTTTATCCTTGTATGCTGTAGGCTTTTTCTCAATTACAGCCATTTATGGTTTCTGGAGTAATTACATCAAACTTGAGTCAGTTACCTGTAAGGTGTGTTCTACTGTAAATTAATTTGGAAGTTTCTGCCGTGCTTCCTTTTCATTTTGTAGTAATGGGCTGTACTTGCTCTTATGCAAGACAACCAGAGGGCTGAATGAATTCCGAAACAGGAAACTGACCTCATGAGGGAGGGAGGCAGGATTTCAGGACTTGAGAGCAATTCCATTAAAGACGGGAGACAGAAGATGATATGTGACAAACGATGCCAGACAAGCTTCCCATGTCAAGCTGGTACATGTACATGCAGAACAAAAAATGTTTTATTTTAAAATTACAATTTATTGTCTCTCTACCACAAACAAAATAATTCAGCACATCATTTACATAATAATTATGTTTTATACTGTTGGATATTTAATTGAAATGATAAGTTTTGATTTCTGGTGCATCAACTTGCATTCAGTGAATTTCTTTCAGTAGTAATAGTTACAAAATATTAACAAGCAAATTGCAAATGGTGAAATTCCTTTCACATTCATGCTGGACAAAACTGAGGAAACTGATTCGCAGCTTTTCCACTCTCTCCTCTCCCACTATAATTTGAAAACTGGATGTTGTGCCATCTCTGTTACCTTCAGCATATTTAGCAAGCCCTTCATTTGCACTCGTCGTTTAGGCTAACAGCTTATTTAGCCTGTTTATAGATGGCCGCTCAGAGCTAAATTAATAGACGAGGCTTTGGGGACCAGAGAGGAAAGTCATAAGCAAGACTGTAATGCTCATTTGCAACATAGGGGCTAATTACCAATTTGCCACTCTCCAATCTTGTTTGATAATACGTTCACGACTCAACTTCCTTTTGTGTTTTGGTGCCTGCAAGCGATGTATGACTTTTATTCAACAGAGGATGCTTTGCGTCTGTCTTCTTTATAACTTCATGCACTGGATATATTGAGCTCTTAGACATGCCCCACACAGGCTCACATCTAACACATGCTCATGTGAAAATGGAGCTCTGATTGCCTTCGGCTTTGACGGCATTCTCTTTGGCTGCACTTTCTGTCCTATGGAGAAAAAGAGAGGTAGACACGACAAAAAAACATAAAAGGGAAAGTGCTCAATATTGAGCATCAGTCATCACTCTTAAGTTCCCCTGCAATGATAAGGCTGCAAAAGGAGCCCCATACTTTTCATTATAAGTGGGTTTTTATTGAGATTCAAAACAGAAGAGAACATGAGGAACTGAACATAGATTCTGTAACTTCCAATCTAAACAATGTACTTAAAAACCATTACTATGATTAAAAGTACAAATCAGAAACGTGTGCAAACATGGTCTAGGCAATCAGGAGTCTTTAATTTCCCCAACCCATTCTTGTCTATGTTGTGATGGATTAAAGGTACTTAAAAGTTCAACTGACACAGCTTGGATGACTTGGATAACCTGCCTTTAAAATACACTTTGTGTTTCCTAATCTGTAAAAACATGGACATGAAAGAAACTGAATCTGATGCAATGCACCGTTATTTACACTATTGTAAAATAAGTAAAACAAATTTTGTTCATATGGCGATTAACAAACAGCCTTAACCAAATAGTTCTTGACAAAAACGATATCCAATGAATGTGGAGCTGAAATGTGGACTAAGACGCAAACAATTAAAGAATTATCAATCCTGAAAACATGCATCAACTGCATAAACATTGACTCCTGCCTTTTATGTACATTTAATCTCCGGTTAAAGAACTGCCACAGAGGAAGTGTTCATATCCTTCTCACAGCAAACAAACAAATCCGTGGATTATCAGGCTTTAAGATTTTAAAAGTTCATCCATCCATGTATGAGTTTTGAGGCGTGAGTTGACAAAACTGGCACTTGTTTAGTGTCATTATACTAAACAGCCAAATTATGTGTCATTATGTTTTTCTTCAAAATAGATTAAAATACACGATGTTCATGCCAGCAGGATTTCTCTTAAACTGCTGAAAATATTATGTTGTGATATGTAATGACACTTTTT
Source organism: Scophthalmus maximus (assembly GCF_022379125.1). Classification (NCBI taxonomy): domain Eukaryota; kingdom Metazoa; phylum Chordata; class Actinopteri; order Pleuronectiformes; family Scophthalmidae; genus Scophthalmus; species Scophthalmus maximus. The sequence continues at coordinate 6,631,085 of NC_061535.1, forward strand.
AATATATTTTATTGGTCTAGTTGCCTAATACAGATCACCATGATCAAGAATTTTACTCATGAGTTCTTGGCCTACAGTTAATCCTCCTTTAATTCTGAAAATAAGGATCGTTCATCTGTCATTGACATTTTTTCTTTCTAAAGCAGATGAGGGTTCGATTTTTAAGTTAGCACAAAATCGTGAGATTGCAATGAATCATCTGATACCAAACATGTTATGCAAGAAAAAAATAATGTAACTGGTAAAGGGTCTAATTACCAAAGACAGTGTTTACCGTGTGGTCCATGAAACCTCAATGTAAAATTATAGCCTGTAATCATTTCTAGTAACCACTACTTCACAAGCTCAAGCTACTATTAGTCTAAACCAGTGTCTTTTAGGAAATGTATCAACAGCTGTTTGCCCTCAGTTTAGTTTTTTTGTTCTTGTAGTCTGATTTTGACTAAACAGGTGCTCCAGCATCCAGATCCAACATAAGCAGTTAATCGGCTAGATTAGTGTTTAGAGTAGTGATGGGGCGGTTGATCAAGTGAAACCATTAAGGACCTCAAAGGGCCTCCACTTCTATAATACAAAGTTAAGCTTCTCAATTGATTTTCTCATTTCTATTTTTTTTTAAATATTGTTTTACAATAATTAGTTTGAAATAAGAAATTACAAACAAAAAAGTGTTATGCCTGGCATTGAAAAAACATCCTGTTGGTTCAAGAAAGGGGCAAACAATAAGAAATACAGTATTACCCCATTGAACTTTAACAGCAAGTGTCCTTGCTTTGCCTCGGCATTAATATGTCAACGCACACACACAGTAGTAAACTTAGTGTTGAATCATTAACTGTAGGAAATAGATCATTAAAAGTTAAAAAGAGATCTAGGTTAAACTCACAGAGTGAACATTATACCCTTTAAAAAACTTAAAAGGCAGGAGGCAGAGGACACAGTCTATGAATAGTCCAATGAGCTCGCTAATGCCCTAAGGGTCAGTGATGCATGTCCATTGAAGACAAGCTGAGTGCAGTTGGTCATTGAAGACATTTACATTTCAAAGATTCTCACAGATATTCTGACAGATGCGTGATTTAGCCAGTGACCTGGGAGATCAGGGTTGACTAATTCCAGGTGAGCAGCTGCTGTTATGGCACGAGTTTAACGGAGACAAACTAGTTCCTGGTATGTTAATTCAAACAGACTTACATCCCTTTGAGCCACCAATAAATGCACAATTCAAGCTCATAAAGCTGTTCTATAGGGCCTTAGTTATTTTTTTTAATTAAGCACAGCATTTAAAGACTTTTTTACCCCTCTGTTCTACGTGAGCTGAAACTTTAAATCTTGTTGTTGTTGTAGCTTCTTATCATTGAATGTTGTTAAGGCATATTCTTTGCGGTTGGCAGTGCCACGTTTTGTCGACAGAAAATGAGAACAGAGAGTGACAAGAAGTGTAAAGGTGAGTAGTATTGACACGTACAGAAGTTTTCCTAGTTTTAGTATAGGATATCACTACATTAGCAACTTGGTTGGCCAGCACGACATAATTTTGGCAAGCAAAAAGTAAGCACTATTTACTACAACAACAACTAGTCAGGTCAAGTCAACTCAACTTTATTGTCAAATCCTGCAGTATTGTTCCAGACATACAAAGGAATTAAAAAACTGTTTGTCTCGCACCCAAGGTGCAATAGCACAAAACGAAACCAAAAAAACCCTGAAAATAATATACGTAATATATACAATAAATACATTTTAAGTAGTTCAAAAGTAAGAGTAAGGCAAAACCACACAGGATAGAAAAGCTAAAGAAATTGAAAATGTGCAATAGAAAGGAAATACTGTAGAGTATGTGTAACATACAGGAAACTAAATAAATAGAATACATAGAAAATGTGCAATATAAAGGATATGGATTGCAGATTAAATGGAATAAATGTAGAGGGCACTGATGAAAGTGACAAGTGTTCCTCAGAGTCTATGTAAAGTGACCGGTGCAGTTCCTGATGGGGGGTTCAGAGTCCAGAGTTCTTGGGGGAGAGGGGAGGGTGTCGAGCTTCCTACAACTACAACAGCAAAGGTTTTGAACTCACTATAGATCCAATTCATGCCTCTGATGACACAAGATATGATATGGGTTAAAATTATCAGAATTGGTGACCTACAGGGTCATTAGGGTAACATGGTTCCTCTTACTTTGCAACTCAGTGAGGATGAATAGTAACGTTTACTTGGTAGATCCAGTTGGTGACCATCTATCAAGACATTACTCTGACATGGGAGAATGAACAGGCCGCTCCAAAAGCTGTTTGGAAACTATTGCTCTAACTACTGCCACAATTAGAGCAGCGGCAATCTCATTTTGTCATTACAACACCTCTAGGGAATTCAACCATTATGTAGTTAGGGTTGCCTCTAATCAGCCTGCTTTACAGCAAATTACAAAGAACAAGTCCTGCAAACTAATTGAATTAATTCAACTGGCTAAACACCTAATTCAAATGCAAATGTCATTATCTAATGTATAGGAACACTAGATGCAGATATTGATGCATATGTACCCTCAATCTTCACACAAAACTATTTAAAGATTTTACCTAATGAAATGAATTGAAATAATCTTCATATGTATGTGAAATCCATGTTTTGGGGCATCAACTTTGGTTTAACAGTTCAAATAAGATAATAACTATTTGAAGATGCTGTCAGGGATTTTTTGCGACGGATATATCTTTTAATATCTGTAATATTGCGTTTGATGCGTTTTTGCTTACCATCCTGTCCCTGTCATTGGGATATGATATGCTGTGGTACTTTTTGGTTTAGCTTTTTGAATGCAAGTGAGACCAATAATGTTTGTCTCTCTACAGATATGTTTCGCAATAAACTCATATGTTAAAGAATGGACAACTGAGGCTCAGCGAGTTAATTATTCTATTCCCCACTGTGAGCTTCTATAAGAAGTTCAGCCGTCTTTCATCAAAATCTGTACAGACGTTTTTTTTTTCTTCATCAGATCTCAAATTGATACTGATCACTGATGAATTGATAAGATCAGCAAACGATCTTTATCCCTAACAATATCACCCAGTTTTACATATTTCTCCCCCATGTATTATGAGTCATCAAAGTGTAGTTCTCGCAAGATAGATCTCAGACTATATTTCATAACATATCCTTCACTGGCACTGGCACACCAGCGCCTGTGGCCTCTTGATCTTTAAAAGAGATTACAAGACCTTCACTGTGCAATGACGTCATTGCGTCTCAGAACGAATAACAAAGAAAGACAACAATGTAATTGTAGCACGAAGTTTCATTCCGCTGATTGTCTAATTCCCTCAAGTGATTTGTGCGTGAACTCACAGTGTGCTCATCAAAGGGGCACATTCACTTCCTGTCAAAATGCACATAATAACTCATTGTCATAGCGAAGTCAGTACATGCGAGATGCCCTTGTTGGTCATCAAGACGTTTCTGAAACGCTCCCCCCTTGCTCTCAATATCTCTGAGATCATGCCCTAATGATGACCCTAGGCCCACTTTTAATCACTATTTGCATTGCCCTTTTAACAATTATTCCACTCCTCTGCACAATTTTAACTCTGGAAGCATGAGCTGGATTCCTGTGATTGTTAACTGCCTTATCAACACAGTCTTTTGGGGCCATGTCAGTTTTTTTTTCCTCACAAGACATGATGCATTCCAAGGAAATGGTAGAAATGTATGAAACGTATTATTGTTGATGATTTTTTTCTTTATATAATGTATTGCTTATGCTGTATGTAAGTTTGATTAAGGCAAAGTTAAGGCTTCACATATAAGCTCTTTTCTAAAAAATGTCACTCATTCCCACTAATACGATGTGGCATGAGCGAAAAAGAGAAATACAAGTACAATAGAAATAAATAGAAATTGAGACCCCAAAAAAATCAAAGTCTAAGTAAAAGACAGTGACTGACTCGTAAATGATATGTCCTATTTCAGGATGTTGCTTTTATAAACAGAGGCAACACAATTAATGTCAAAACCAACAGCTTTCATGATGTGTATTTTTCACAACACGGTATATAATCTTGGAAAGCATAAAAAAAACATACATGCAGGTGTGCTGACAAAGAAAATGTATATATAACAAATTACTTTTCACTGTTAGAACAATTTGACCTTTGCCCTTAAAAATTTAAGTAAAAAAGTTCACATAGACTCAAAGTATGAACTCTGAGATGGGAGATTTCTGAGTTCAGATCTAAGAAATAGGTTTGCTGTGCTGTAACCCTACATGCATGTTTGAGTAATCTATATGTGAATAATAAAGTGGCCTTCAAGGTTTATGTATTTTCCCCTTCACAGGCAGTGTTATTTATAGCCTCATCTTTCTTGTCGCCTTAAATACAGAATGAAATATATTGACGTGTTCATAACAGAGGGAGGGACATCCAGGCCAAATAAACATTTGTTTTAATTAATCATATCATTTTGAATTAAAGATAGCTTTACGGCACACCGGCCTTTCACTGTAGCTCTGACATCATCTTGAGTCAGAAGGTATGCTGTTGCTCCTGCAAGTCACATTTGTATCTATTTAGGGAAAATCTTTACAGAGATGAATTATTTTTCAGTAGCGAAATATGAATATGTTTTCTTTGACCTTGGCAGCAAACTACAAACGGGGGGAGCAATTGATCGCAACCCTCTGAAGATGCAACAACACTGTATTTCGGAATTAAGAGTGAAAAAAAAAAAAAAAAATAGAAGTCAAGCCAGATGAACAGCTGTATTGAGATAAACCGTCACCCCATATGCTGAGGGGAAACAGTCTCTGCACATTATGGAGACTGAAGATGAAAAAAAATACACTTAATCAACTAACATTGATATTACTTCTGGCAATTAGGAGCATGCTGGTAATGATATGAGTTTTCAGCTGTAAATAATTATGCTGCCTGCGGGCCATACTTTAATTCTCGGCTGTATCTATAAACAATAATCAAACCAACAGCAGAAGGCTAAAAGTTAGAGATTTGTGGTTTGCAGAGCAGCGGTTGAGGAGCAGCTTATTGGAGCCCTGTGGTGATGCCAGGAGTCAGGGTCACCTTCAGGTGCTCTCTCATCTGTGCACTAGTGTGCTAATGCGCAGCCTTATTGATCAGCCCGTGCGTGTCAACACACACACACACACACATGCATGTGCACACAAACCAGACAGATATGAGCTCATATTTAAAAGCTCATACAAAGACAGGGTGTTGCATGAATGCATATTTCGTAGGCACCTACACTATGCTGTATACAAACACCCGACCCCAGATGAGGCTACTTGTATCAATATATTTATGAATTTACATTCACATTACTTATACATTGATATTAATTTGTTTTGGTGCTTGTATATGAAAGTGTGCATAATCTTATAGTCAGTGCAGAAATGTCTGATTATTCCATAAGCATCTCATGTTTTGTGCAATTGCCTTTCATACTGGCAGAAATAACTCTGCTACAAGGACCATATTTAGAATTGTTTTAAATTTGTATCAAACAGAATAACATGTTTGTAACTGTAAGCCATCAAGGCTGCGTGCTGTAGAGTCAAAACTTAAGGTGCTTACCACGCAGGTTGGCTGAACAGTTTGAAAAGAGCAGAGCAAGGGAAAATGAAGAGTGAGACAGGACAGCTAACTTTTACTCACTGTCACTGAACAGAAAGTGGCAGCGTGCTGATGTGTAAGAACTAAGATGAAGTGCATAATTAAGGATACATATGAAAGCCGGCACTGGGCCTGAGATTAATTAGGTGCATGTCAATACCCTCATCAATATCAGATTAACTAATGACACATGGCCCAATGAGGGCTATTGATCTGCTGAGAGTCTGCTGTGTTAATAGGTTGAAGCCATCACTCAATGGGGAAGCTGACAGAACACAGAGAGAATAATTTCCCAGCGTGCACTGAACACGAGGCCTTGAATACTACAAAATCAGAAATGTCCCCTCAGTCATAAGCAGTCAAATCCCATTCGTGTAATGTGGTCTCATGGGATTCCAGTGATTGCTGTGACCACAACTGAACTTATTGGGCTTTGCCAGGATTCCCATCCTTTTAGTGATAATTAAAAATGACCCCAAGGATTCCCCTCCCCTAAAAGAAAAAAAAAAGGACTCAATGTAGATTAATGGTGGTGGAATGGCCAACATCATAAGTTAGCCCCTTTATGATAATGATTGTAATGATAATAATGAACACTCGGATGAAGGATGAACAATCCCCTGTCCTGGAGTTGAATCCCTATACAGGTTAATTAGGTAAGATAACATCATTAGCCACTCTCATGCCTGCACAGAGAATTAATTGGATAAGATGGAGATTTAGGTCTAAATTTAATCGCATAAATGATCAACGACAGCTTAGACAAGAAATAGGAGGTCCAAATCGGTGGGCATCTTATTTAGATCACATTTAACCAGCTTAATGAGCAAAAAGGATCCCAGCGGTTTGTAATGTAGGTGCTGCAAAGATCCCCTTTGCATGAAATTGCATTGATTAAAATTAGCATTAAGGGTCTATTATTGTGCCTTGTTAACTTCTGATTGTTTGTAGTATTGTGGGATAATCATGGAGAGATCGTAACATGGTCTCTCAAATGAACAAAAGTCCACAGCGGCCGTTATGAACTTAAGACAAAACAATACATTCACCATCCCATATTGACCGAACAAATGAGGACCATTCATTACTGATACGTATGAGCAATCTTTCTTCCTCAGTTGAAAAGGCCACCAATGGCCCGATGGCTTTGCAGTCATAAGTAAAGCACAGTGTGACTGTGGGTTCCGAGGGGAATCATTAGCTGTAGTTCATGATCTGTTCTGAGGGGGACATTAGTGTTGATATGCCTTATTCTAAACGTGAGCAAACCTATCCGCCGGGCGCCGTGTACCTATTCTTCACTGCAACTGTGAAGCTCACTGGGTTTTCTTTGGCTGAGAAACATGTTTGTCTGGAGTTCCCTCTAAATAATGCATGGGGGGGGGCTTTTGTAGGAATTTTCATATACTGCATAATGGATGTTCACAAGCAGAAGTAGAACCTCACTTTTAGTTCGGGGGAGTTTATTGGTATCGTCACTGCAAGGGGACAAAGCAGCCTGTTTTCCCAGAAATCTCTCTGTTCAGGAGTGTATGCCACATTCCCTATCAATAATGAAAACATTGTTATGCCATCTGGTAGATGAGACTGCCACACAGATGAAACTTTATCTTAGCACAACTCAGGCCCTTAAAACTCCCACCCATGTGATGCTTTGGCCTTGGAATGATTCAGATGTAATGGGGATTCCAGTACAGTTCCTATTTCAATTCATGTGCTATTTTATTATTTTGCTTAATTCAATTTTTCACATATACAATGTATGCAGAAGATAGTGGGAGCTGTAAAAGTGGTGGAAACCATCTTGAGTGAGATACAGTTGATTAATTGGATACATTCAATATAATTAAATCCACAGGTCCTGTTGCACTTTTTGTTTCAGTGAGTGAAAGTGAACATGAGGAGGTTATCTGAGAGAGACAAAGACAGAGAGAGAGAGAGAGAGAGAGAGAGAATGTGTGTGTGTGTGTGTGTGTGTGTGTGTTGTTAGGTACTGCGACATCATCCCCTTGACAACGGCGGCGCAGCTAGCCATGGAGAAGAAGAATTCGGGCCTCACAAGGTAACATAACCCTCTTAATCCTAAACAATAACAATATGTATGTGTACATTTACTGATAAATTGTGGCAGTTATTTGCAATAGCTTAGCCGAATAATCCAGTTGGATCAAATTACATATTTTATTTGAAATTTGTACTAAACCCATGTAGCTGTCATTCCCATAATTAAATGCAATAGACTTGCATGAATTATTCCAATACCAACAATGTACTGCTGTTCACTTCTCAGTACACTGCTGATAAATGTGCGCTTGTAAGTGCAGTTTAAAGTGCAAAGAGTACATTTTGAGTAAATGTGCCTGTGAAATATTTATACATTGCCCTCACTGTCAGCTGTGCATGGTGCCTTGTCCCTCAGTGACTATTGAATTACATCCCTTATCTGTGTTCGTGGGTAGAAAAAAAGAATGTCAAGTGACGATTTCAGGTAGCATGATATTGAAAAAGGGGAAGTGCCTTGTCTAGTGCAACACGCACTGTCATTCTGGATTGGGAATTGATTGAGTTTAGGTGAGTAGATGACAGAGGAGATGGTAATTCTCAGGGCAGGCGAGGGAGATGGAAAAAAAAAAAAGGTCGCAGGTCGAATGCAGTTCCATGTCATATTAGGTGTCAATGTATATAAGCAGTAGGCCAGTGTTTGGTTCATGCCGTGTCTTTGTACTGTCATCAATTGTATTTAGGGATAAGACAACGCAACTTCTTCATTAATCTTATAATTATTTCTTTAATTAATCGGTGCATATATATGAAATGTATATCAACATCAGTGGAATTTTGCGACTGACAGGCGGTCAGAAAGCCGTTGATTAAAGGGGTATTCAGTGCCTAAATTCAAAACAGCATTGAAGTGATAGCAACGTTGCCTTTCTGCTGTTCAACTCTGACCACAGTTTGCGAATTCCAGGCACATTGCTGTGATTAAACAGGGGACTTGTTTTGTGGTGTATGGATTGAAAACAAATTAATTTGCAAGGAAACTCTGCGAGGATAATTTAGCAGCATGTTGGCAGGTTTTGGTGGTTACGTGTTTGTATGGGTGTATTTATTGTTCAGTAAGCACATTACATTATTTGATAGAGCAGTGAACTCAAACATGGCTCGCTATTTGGACACCAACTCCAGCAAGTGCATTATGTTGGTAGGACTTCAGGGGTTTGTTGCACATACTTTAATATATTCGCATGTAACTTTTGAAGGAGAGCCTGAACCCCGAGCAGAAAAAGTGAATCAGTAATTTATGTGGTTAACGACAGGGTTGGCACTCTCATTGGTTAGGGAGCCAGTGTTTGGCAGGAGGCATGCAGTTTTAACAACTAATGGATGTATTTTTCTCACAACCTCCCAATTTTACAATTGTAAAACAATTTACACACACAAACAAACACACACCCACACACACACACGCACACATTCATATCAGTAACACAGAATATAAAACAGCAATGTTAGAGTGTCTTTAATTCAAGAAAATACCCATGTGAAGGGGATGAAGCAGAGCACCTTTTTTATTTAAACATATTTTGTGTTGTTGGTGATAGACACAGCTGGAACTATGGCTAAATTGTTTTGTTTTTCTCCACATTTACACAATCAACGTGTTTTCTTTCTTCTTTTTTTGTGGGCCATGATAAGGTGCAAGGATATCCTGTGGTCTTTGCCTAGTTAATGTGTACGGACCGCACACTGGCTCTACTTTCACTGAGTTATTACACTGAGTGTAATTTGAAACAATTACAAAAACATTGGCCCACTTGTTACAACACTCATTTTCCCCTCACATAGACAAACCACAGATTCAATAGCTTTACATGTTTTTCAATCACACCCAGTGGAGCAGTGTTCAGTGTGAAAAAGTATAGCATTTCATCCTAGCTCGCATGGTATGGGATAATCTTTCACATTTTGCCCGGGGTTTGTTTTGCTATTTCAGCAGAAACTTGTGCAAGCCATGTGAATTACCATAGGAAAAGATGATAAAAAACCAAATGGTATTGTATCAGATATAAATGAATAAACTATTTGAATAATCAGGGCAAATAATTTATCCGTGATAATAAACAGTGTTTATTGTCCTTTATTCTCCGAGATGCATTGCAGAGATAACAGTTTTGAACACACAAGCATGAGAGAGATAATGTAACACTGCTTGGAATGAGGGATTTTGTGCTGCGCAGTAAGCTATTAAAAGAGCTCTTCTGCAAACCTTTGCTCTGGTAACTCAAACAAACTTTGAATTTTAAGGAATATTTAAAATTATAGTTAAATCAATAACATTCTGTTTGTGTGCACTTCAAATTCATGGAAGCTATGCAGCATTAGATGTATCTTGTTTTGACAGTTTTCTCACCATATTTTCACACATTCTGTTCTGCAGTCCTTGTTGTTGATCAAGGATCACGGTTTCGCAGTGATGATCTTTTGCAGTTTATGGAGATGGACACCTTTGGCAGTGTGAGTGCAATTTCACTTCTGGCCCCTCATAGCAGTTTAGGCGAACACAAAGAGATCAGGCCATATAGGCTACCTCCATCTCGCTCTCTCTGAAGGTGCTGGTGCAGTCTGACCATTGACATTTAACATTCCTCCACGCTGCCTCTGGGTTCTCAATGGGGGATTGAGGGGTGCAGAGGCCAGTGCCTGGTTCTCAAGGGTAAAAACAAAAAGGCTCTTGAAAATCCCAAAGAGTTCCCATGATCCCAGGAAAGACCTTGATCCGACCTGTGTTAGATTTCCATTCCACGCATTAGGGCACATAGAAAGTACATATTTGGCTGATTTATTTTGTCTTTCGCTCTGGATTTTGGATAGGGAATGGCTAGTTTTTCTTGAAAGGCACAAAAATATTTTGCATAGCGATTTGGCAATAATCAAAATTTGTTTGGCAGTTTAGTCCAGGAAGTTTTTTTTCTTCATAATTATTCAGCATTCATGGTCTTCACAGATATTGTTTTAGTCGGTGCAGAAGCTTGTAGTGACATTTTATGGTGGAAAGTTTTCAAAGTCATTTTTCAAGGTTTTTCCCAGTAACATACATAATCTGTTAGCATCAAAGGAGCACACATGCATAAATAATTGAGTAATTCACTTAAAAGGGGGCCAGCGTAGATTAATTAAGCTTGAATACTAATTATGTTTTCTGTCTACACCAACGGACACGGTTGTTGTTTAATAAGAAACCGTTTGGTGGGTCACAATTACTCTGCATATATAAGGCTGCTCTATAAATTAAGATGGTTTCACATTTTAAGTGTAGAATTGGGCTTGCCTTTGAAACAAAACGCTAACCTCATCTTTCATTATCTACATCAAAATTATTTGTAGATATTTTCAGCCTTTTTATGACATTGTATTGAGATGGTCATTTTGAATTATGTTGACAGATTAAAGGAGACTTTATTAACAGAAAAACTAAAGTATTTTTTGTTTGACACAATGTATGTCTACACATACATTATATTTATATTAAGAACTTATTTTGTCCAGCTGTCAATGTGTGTGCACATCCATTCACATTCAAATTTGCCACCATGAGGGGCAACATTGCAGAATAGCCTGAGAACAAACGCACCTGATGTCATGAATTTTTAAGTACAAATTAGAACTCGAGGAAGAGACAAGACATATGCAGGGATCTCTGTGTAGAGCCGTAAGACCCCTGTCATTTCCAGAAGCACTCTCGTCCTTGAATCTTTTGCCCATGCACACAGGGAGCTTGTTGGGAAATGGTAGCTTGAAGTAGCTCTGTGAAGACTCTGTTGTCTACACTCCCCTGGCAAGCAGCGCACACAGGGACAGAGGAAGACAGCTCTGAGCTGGGGCCTTGTTTACAGCAGCGTGGGGAAGAAAACAGGCAGACGTAAATGAGGGTTGACGGTTTCATGAAGCACAATTGGTTGATGGCAGATTCAATGTGACTGTGCTGAACTGGGCGATGATCCGTACAGTATGCAAAATTCACTTTCTAGCTTGTCTGTGCCCACCAGCCCCTAGCAGCTAGCGGTCTTCCCCAAGCCCTTCTAGCTATGCCTGTGAATGCAGCAAGAAGTGAACAAGGGATTGTTGTGTTCAATTCCTTTTGACAACAGTCAAAAAAAGTCATGGATTTTCTTTCGTCACCAGCTATAAATGATTTCATTTCTCATGTTCACTGCAAAGTAGGCATATTGTGTGCTACCCAGTGAAATGAAGAAAGCACACTGTGTAAATGCCTTTAGATTATATTTAGGACAATGCACTCAGAGGCTGCCGCATACTGCTACTTTATATGTATATTGTAATATACCCAAATTTCTTGGCACATGACTTTGATTTAGCATCGTAAATTTAACCAACATGTGTGATGTGACAAATTCAAAGGAATCTAATCATGCACCGAGTCAGTTTACATTTCCGCTATCATAGTTCTTATGTATTAAATGACCATTTTTACCTCAGAAAATCCAGTTTATTTCAGAAACCTCTGTGATACTTTTTTTCCCCCAGGATTGAATTGTTGTTTATCGTTTTAGAAATGCAACATCTGCTGTTCCATCCAGTTATGGCATATTAAACAACAGTCCTTTTATTACAAAGAGCATGCTGTCAATGTCAGTGGGGTCTGGGGAGCGAGATGAGAACCAGGAATTTTTCTTAGCTCTCTAGACAGAGAGGCTTACATGGGACTGTGTGGATTAGATTTTTAGTGACAATGACCCAAAGCATTAGGCCTGGGGAGTATGTACTGTACTCCTTCTGTATGTTTTTGCTGGTGTGTTTGCAAAGCTTTATTCACTGAACTTCAGGCGAGGATATAGTCATAGTAATCAGAGGACTTATTGACATTTGCAGGATATGGAGCTAATGAACTTTGGCAAAAATTGTCACCGTTAGAAAACAGAGACAAAGAAAAGAGAAGGACCCATATTAATTAAGGGGAATAAATGAAAAAAAAGATTTTTAAGAAGAAATGTTATGATTTATTTTGCATGGTAGTGTCTGTATTATGTGTTTGTATACAAGGCAGCTGCACAGTACAAGGAAGATGATATTTTCAATTACTCGGTGCATCAATGTGAGTGATAAAATATAACTCAATAATTTCTCCATTGGTTTCCACCCATCTTTCCAAAATGTCCTTAGTCCTTAGTCCTAAAAGCAAACATCTTCCATTGTTCTAATAGCAAACAAACTATTAACCCCAACCATAACTTCCATGGTATCTGTTGTTAAATGACTGTACAAAAACCGTACAGACTTAAGTAAAAATAAGATTTTACTGTCTAGGGACATTATTTCAAATAGGATTTTAGAATTGACTCTGAGGTTGCAGTAACAATCAAAATTGCAATAACAAATGATGGATGCAAATATCATGTAGCCTCTTTAAATGACTGTTTTAATTTACAACACAATATTGGTTAAGTGTCCTGGTAAACTGCAAGAGATTGGGTGCAATTGTTTTATTTGGAAAAAAAACAAAAAAAACTCATTCATTTTCCTATAATTGTGTTATACTGTATTCACCCAAACAACATTTTATTTCATCTTGCGTAAAGGTGTGTAAAGTGTCTGATGAAAGGGAAATAAAAGTGGATAAAACACACAGCAACAATCGCCACTGATGCAGCATTTGCCAGTCTCATACTCCACAGTATGGGAAATTCAGAAAAACTGATTGGAACCCAGTCGAAAAGAAAATGGTTTTTAAATAAGTTACAATTAGATAAGCATTAATCTCAGTGGTATAAATGAATGTCTTGCTGTAGGGCTTGTTGAATGTAAAAACAGATTTACAAAAACTCCTTTTACCAGATTGGTCTGGAAGTAGTCCTCCTCTATTTTAATTGCTCTGTCATTTAGAGTTGAAATAAGCCCCCCGCCATTTCTGTCCCTTGATTTGGTCTTTGAAATTAAATATTGTATACAAATACATGCTGTTCATGGGGATGAGCACGGTTCATCATTGAAATCTGCATAAAATGATGCTTAAAGAGCTCCATACGCTTTGAGCAACAGAGCTCTTTTATATGGTGCATTCCTATGTAAACATATCCATAACGAAAACAACTACTCATGCCTTTTTCCTCAGCTTCCTTATTGTTATGCTTGTCCGCAGAAATGAGAGAAATGTGGGACTGCAGAGTTTGTTCCACATACTGTTGATTTCAAAGAAACCTATACTTTTAATACATCCTTTTGTATTTTCTATTGTGGGGTAGACCACCTACAATACAACTATACATTATACCGTATATACACACATACACACACACACACACACATATATATTCTTTACTGAACATAGTGGAAACTATTTTTCTCTTTACTTCAAGAGTTTTTAGGTTGAGTTCATGTAAATGAAAGTATGAGAAGTGTGTCTGGATTTCCATATTTATTTACACACCAAGTCTCTGTACTGTGTGTAAAAGTTCATAATTTTCCAGGAGAGAGTGTTGCTGCCCATTCATTTTAGAAACAAGGAGGAAGTATTTTAATGTGACCTTCATTACACATTCATGTCAACTTTTCTTATCTATTTATGATTACATTTTTTTCCACTCCTGTTGTTCAATTAGTGCTTGACCCCTTTAGCGGCGATGTAAATTAAATGACATTTCAGTGTCATCCCATATTTAAAATACTGTGTTAGTTGCGGATCATAAATGATGATCTTCACTCTGCAGCTAATTTATTCATTTAACAATTTCCCTCCAGAAGTTAAAGCAGAAGGCTCTGAAGCAACCTAAGCAGAAGAAATCCAAGTCGGCTGAATTTCTGATGGGTGAGTCCTGCTTGATGAGTTATTGCTCATAATTTGTGTAAGGATTAATTAACTAATTACAGACAAATGGCTTTGGGCTAAATTTTGCTCTTGCTTGTCAGGGCGCAATTTGTAATTATTTTAATCATTTCTTCTTCTTCTCTTTTTTCTCTTCCTCCTGCAAGATTCTGATTTAATTTCAACCTAAATGTGTTTAGTGTCATTTGGACATTTTTAAGAAAAAATCACTGACAGAAACATTAGAAACAAAAAAATATGCGTGTTTGACAAGTCACTTTGACCCAACTATTGTATTGCCCTCTTAAGTCCCTATTTTTATTGTTGTGTTAATGTTTATACGTATTGTATGACGGAAAGAAGAGAGCACTGCAGTGGTAAGCATACAACATTCAGCCTTTAATGGAGGAAGAAGTGCCAAGCTCTCTGCTCCTCTGGTTTGGCTGGGAAGAGAAATTCGAGGTGACAGGCCAGATAGCACCCTTGCAGCTCACCAAAAAAAAAATGGAGCTGCAAGCCTCTGCCAAAGAAAGAGGTGAAGCTTCATTCTTCATTAGCCTCAAATTTGTTGACAGTAGATGTGTTCCTGATCTAACCTTTCTCTCTCTCTCTCTCTCTCTCTCTCTCTCTCTCTCTCTCTCTCTCTCTCTCTCTCTCTCTCTCTCTCTCTCTCTCTCTCCATTCGAGAGGCCCCTGGTCCCTGCATTCCAAAGCAAGCGTGTCCTAACAAGCAACCCTCATATAAGTTCTTCCTCTCCCGGAGAACGCTACAGCAGTGGGTGTTCTATCTCTATCTAGAAGTACCCTCAACACAATCAGCCTTAACTCCCACTCTCGGCTACATGCCTTGTGGTGGGCTAGAGTCATAGGAGAGTGCATTTACATATGCTACTATGCTACCACGCCGATCCACTGTCTGTGCTGTACTCAGAACGCCCCCGAAACACGGCTTAAGGCCAATCAGGCATACGAATATGCCCCCTTATAATTCAGCATGTCAGGGAGAACTCTTGAGGAATGGGATGGTAAATTAGGATGCGTTCAAGGCTGCAAGCGTGCCAGTTTTCTCAGGGATGAGTCACGTTAGATTCTTGATTTAATGTGGCTTACTTTGTTTTTTGCTTTACATTGCTGGTAATTATTAGCAATTATTTGCATTATGTTTCAAGCACAAAAGGTATGATAATGCTTAATGTATTGTATGAACAAAAACTACAGACTATAAATATACATGATAAGGATGAATAATAATAAATCTAAACAAGTGAGCATTCAAGTCAGTGGCTGTGGGAAACTGACATTTTAAATTTCTTTAAGCATACCAAACAAACAAAAAGCAATCTTTTTTAGTTGTTTGTTTATTTCTCCATGGACACACAAATTTGTATCTGCCCTCTGAATCCTTGGAGGAGGAATGCAAGCATGAAAGAGCAAAGGAAGTGGTACAGTACAGGGACTCAATTGATCCAAAGGTGCTAAAAACATGAATCCAAGTGAGGCCTGGCAGGAAGTGAAGGGCAGAGAAAGCTGTTCAGGAAGCATAGGCAAGGCTGTGCCCAAAAAGGATCCTTTCCAACTTCCCAAATTGACACTATCCGAGGGAAGTATAGAAGAAAACAGCAGAGGAGGAGACCAGAAGCTGCAAGGTGTTGGGAATGAATCAACGGGAAGCATGACCAAGATGTGAACCTGTCTGACGTTTTGAAAGCCGAACCACACGGCATCCAATTTCTCACCCAGGCTGTATACAATGTGCAAAGCCCATCAAATCTGCGCACATGGGACAAAATTAGTCATCAGCATGTGCTCCAAGCTAGGGATCCTGGAGCATATCCTCAGCTGCTGCACAAAGGCACTTGGAGAGGAGGGGTACCAATAGAGGCTTGATCGAGTCCTAAAAACCATCGCTGAAGCCATCAGCACAGGAGTTGAATGGGTGAAGCAAGCAGGCCATCATCTCTGTCAGAGCTGGGGGGCAGCGGAAAGAACATCTGCAGGGATCCTAAACTCAGCAAGGGACTAGCAGCTGTTGATGGACCTCAAAGAGCAGCTGATGTTCCCCAACCATATTGCAGCCACCGATTGGACATTGTTATTATGTCCACAAATATGTGATGCTGGAGTTTAATCTTTCATTTGGAAAAGGCCATTAAAGGGAAGCTGTTCAAGTACAGCAAGAATAACTGGTCAACAACTGTCAGCATGCTGGAGTGAGGGTTAGGTGTGTCTGAGTGGAGGTTAGATGCAGGGGATTTGCATTAACCAGGGCCGTCTGTAATTTTGGCATCAAGGGTTAAGAAGAGGAGAGCAATCCGCAGCACTGACTGGGTCACCTGGAGACAGTTGTCAAAAATGAACTTTATTGAGACTTCAGGATCCATTGTCTCTTCATATACTGGACATACATTGGCATAGTGATGAGTTTAGATGAGATAAGTTGGTTGGTTTGTGGTTATTGCACTGACTATGATATTTGCATAAAGAAACAAAACTGGCAGCACAAAATAAGCAACTCTTTTACCGAGTAGGGTGAATGTGCACTATAGTTCAGTGACTTGTGTGCCTTAATTGGAAGATTACAAAGATTGTTCCTCGTTAGTGACACAACTATTTGGCCTTTACCAAAATCATCTGTCATTCTCTGCTAACTGTAACTCTGGCTGACAAGAAGTATTAGTTATTGATATTACACATGTAAGAACAGAGAATTGATATTTTCATTAGAGAGATGAACTGGAAGCCAGCCAGACTATTTAGGTATATCACAGATATGATTCAAAAAGCGATCCACGAAGCAACTACCATTATGCAAATTTGTGTTTGAAAAAAGGATTTCATAACCTCAGAGCTATTTGCGTGGAAATTGTTCAAACTCTCTGTTAACGATGTAGAGGGATTTAGCATGTGCATTTCACAGTCAATTTGTGATGCCATTGAGGAGTCACATGGCTGCTCCTTGTTTAATAAGTATTTCAGTGTGACTGTTCAACTAAGAGTAAGAGGAGAGTGTTCAAAATCTCATTTAGAATGAGCACGAAAAAGTCAGTGAGCTTTTTGGGGCATTGGCCCACTGGGCCAGTGGTGTTCTCACACAAACACACTGATATTTTTGTCTCCAAGCACCAATACCCTCAGACTTCTATAAAGGCAATCCTTGTGTGGAATATGTAACATGATTTAATGTACCATGCATGTTTTTGCCCCACAACCTGAGAAATTCAAGTAAAGCAATTTAGATTAGAGTTAAATATTCAAGGTCTGTAATGAGAATGATTTGGGGTTAAGAAAGCTGCTTGGTGGCCCCGGAGCCATTGGATTCACATAAACTCTATGGTGCAGCCTGATACCCATAGGTCAGTGATTGCTAATAAGAAGTCAATGAGACATGGGCTCAGGTTATTTTCTGTTGGATCTGCTCCTCCAAACTTGCCCAGTCCTCTGGGCCACTGACCTTGGAGTATTTAGAAGGTATTGTCTTTGAAATTCCAGGTACTTTTGGGCTCGTAGACTTTCTCATTAGTTCCTTTTGAACATGGCAAACATATGGTGGTCGTATTTAAGAGATTGCCTGCCGTGACCTTTTGCAGCATGCTAATTAGGCCTCAGAGCACCGCAGGCCATGGAGAGGTGCACTGAGAAACCCAGCAGCCTCTTTCCCAGTTCTCTCTCTCTCTGCCTCTGTGCCCCTGTCTCATTTTGGCTCTGCCTTATCTAGTAGCAGCCACTGCTCCTGCCCTTCGACAGTGCGGGTTTCAGAATTAACATTTCACTTCATGTGCTTCTAATAACCACTAACCTGAACCTGTACCCCCCCCCCCCCCCCCCCCCCCCCCCTCCTTACAACACCAACCCCTTTCCCCCCCACCTACTCCCAACCCTTTTCTCTCATTCGGTCCCCTCCCGCTCTTTACTCAGGAGATGAACGTGCCCAAAATTACTTTGACCCGTCGTCGGCACTGCAGACAGACCCAAGACATTGCAGGATGGCCGGGGCCAGCACTGAAGATGAGCTGGAATTAAGTATGCCATTCTCTGTCATAATAGTTCTCCTCGGTTCATTAAAGTGAGGTGAGATAGATCACTGGCAGCAGACCGCCCTTTGAGATGACAGGACAGTCTATGTAAATACACTAAATGATGGCATCACTAGATTGGCTAGCCAACTTGCTGTCATTGTCGAAGGTCACGTATCTTTGGCCAGTTTTCATTTCACCATGGCATTTTCTCTCCCCTGTCAAGTGACAGACGTGGAGTCATATCAATAGTTTGCAGCCCCCCTCCTAAAGTAGGCCTATTAAAAGTGAGCTCTTGGGAGCCAAGCAATATGCATGTTATAATGAAACATGGCTATTAATGGAGAAGCCATTTCACCTGTATCTTTTGGATATCATTGCCGTGTAATATCAAAGGATTCGCTAAACCAAATCTCATCACATGATGACAGGCTGGCTAACAGGCATGTTAATGCTCCTATTTCATTACTCCTCTGCATACACTTGATTCTCGCCCCTCTCCAGCCACAGCTAATATCTCTAGATGTGGTCTAGATTGATTTGCATGATAAGTAGGGTGTCATTTTGAAACACACAAATACATGTAATTTTCCAGCACCATCGAAGGTGTACCCATTTTATAATTGTTGTAACTCGTACAATTATTAAATGCAGATGAAAACAGACTGTATCAAAGAATGGCGGCGTTGTTGGATGAGGACGATACCTTCATAGACCTACCTGGTATGTATTCCCATATTACTGTGCTACTGCATCTTGGTACTTTGGTAGCAGTTTTTGGCCCTAATCAAAATAGCAAAGAAAAAACAACTTTTAATAAGTAAACAGTTGCTTTATTTTTATATTAAATTAATTTAAAATAATGTTCATTGTATTTGAGGGATACATAAACATCATTTAAATGTATCATTAATTCCCTGTAGTGATTACGTGTATGAATAGATTTTTAAAAAATCTGGTCACAGGAGTACATGCTGGTGAATGTTGTTAAGCTCTGTTAGCATTGTGTTTTCACACCTTAAAACCAGCTTTGAGTTTTAATTTGAATGATGTATTGATAAAAAACTTAATGCTTTAACACCATGAAACCAGATTTCAAAAGTTGCCATATTTCAAACAGTTGCCACAGTATTAAAGAGGGTGGCAGTGTGGGATACAGTTTTCAGGCACATCATCTTTAAGAAAAGCTCAAGACAGTGAAATCATAAACAACCCAGACAAAAATATGATGCTACATTTTACACTGAAAGCAGCACGAACGTGGAACAAAGAATATGACTAGAAACGAACCCTCACAGAAGTCAGTGCTTTCCAAGCACAGCCATTGTTTCTCAGTAGGCGTGCCTTTTCTCATTAGCTCAGTTTCATTTAAATATGTAGCCAACCAGGCGACATTGAGGTGGTTTAAGCTTTGCATTGTTCTGGGTGAAGACAGTCGCACCAGATCCTGTTGACATAACGCACATTTCCCTTGTAATTCCAGTGCACAAGTGATGGGTTTAGGCCCGCTTCAACACGATGGAATTTAGCCGACTCGTATTATTTGCCATTGTCTCGGATTTAGCTGTACCACCGAGATTAGCAGCCCCATCCATTGTCCTGGAATGTTCATGAAATCCTACAGAAAAAGTAAAGAGGATCTTGGATTAACAGTTCCTCCATGCAATAGGCTGAGAGACAGGGAAGGAACGAGAGAGCTCTTACTTCTGTACCGTTGGATTCCAACTGCAGTGACTGCCAGTTAGCACTTCACCAATCTACAAGAGAATTCAAGACAATCACCTTATGCCGTTGTATGGATGCCTCCCACTGGTGTAGGCTGCAAGTCTTTGCAACTGTAGAACTGTAGTGCGTGTCAGTACTGATTCTGACATTTTGTGACTGCTTCTCAGGCTTTTGTCTTTGCTTTTACAGCATGTCACAAAGCACCTTACACGTTTCAGAAGAAAAGAGCATGAATAAGACAAAGTATTAATGAAATGGACAGTGGCCAGTGCTGTAGACATTTTTTTCAGAAAGAAAATCCTGGAGAAATCCCTTGTCTGTCTGTCTAAAATCTTCAGTTCCTCCTTTTCATCTCTATAAATTCTATTGCTTTGGCTTGGAGATGAAAGACCACAGAACTGGCATTCTGTTCATTCTAGTTCTCTGTAAGGCATTAGGCACTGATATCATCTTTGCTGTGAAAAGCATTAGGCAGTGATAACAGATTCGGCTGTTACACATATTGGACTGCACACGATGAATACACAGATCCTCAAAGAATAGGCTACCTAAATACTTTCTACCAGCAAGAGAGTACAGCAAAATTGTTGAGACACGCACGCAGCAGTCATGTTAGCTACAGTAGATGATGCCTCTTTGCTTTCAGTAATGAATTCTAGGTTACTTACTATAAACTAGTTCACACATCATGCAGCAGAAAACCTTATTTCTTACAATGTAAGTGCTTGATGTTCACAATCAGTTGGAGAAGCTGATGTAAAAAAAAAATATAACTTCCTTTTGTGTGTTTGTTTTCTAAATAGCAGTGTGAAGAAATTTGACCTAACATTTGCCCAAAGCAACAGCCACTAAACATGTAGCACGTGTTATTTTCTTTATCCTACCTGGTCTCCAATAAATAACTTTTCTATATTACTAATTAAAAATGATCCTTGCGTTGGAAACAAAAATTTAACTGGACTATTTTAAGGTGAGTAATATGGATATATTGCATTAATTCAGTAATATCCACATTTAAACTTTCTTAAGTTTAGGCATTCAGAGCGCTTGCTTATTAATAGGGAAATATTATGGTCTGGTTCAATAGTGAAAAAAAAATTGGTGTCAGTTGAGACAGAACTTATTTTTTCTTTCTTCATTTGACCAAGACCACGACCTTTCCCAAAGCACTCTTGATGCTTAAACCAAACCACAGACAGGACTCTGGATCCAAACCCTGGTCAGCAGACAGGGTTGTATCTTATGTGGGGCAAAAAAACATTACATATTACAGTCTCCTATATTGCTTTACTCCTATATTGCTTTACAAAGTTTCTACCTTATATGCCATGTTCTACATTTGCCCTGAAAGGGGACTTATTTTCTTTACCAATTTTTTTTTTCTGGCCTAAGTTGTATATAATGATGCAATATGTGTGTGGGGAGTTGGAGGGCATCAAAAGGCCTCAGATATGTGAGTATGTGTCTGCTTGTGGATGTGTTATGTGTGTTAAGTGTATGCATCCATCAGCTTGAGAATTCATGTTGTTATGTTTAGGTGTTCTGATTCGTGTGTGTGTGTCTGGTTGTGTGTGTGTGTGCGTGCGTGTGTGGTTGTGTGTTTGTGCTTGCCCACTGATGCGTATCTCTCCAGGTACGCTGCAAGCCTCCAGGGATGAGGAGGTGTTGGAGGTGAAGTCAGGTGATCCGGTGCTTCAGCGGCGACGGATGCTCCACGGTGGTGGTCACGCCTCAGGCTCCAGGCCCTCCCAGCCCCGTACCACTGCCAAAGCCCAGGTGGAGGCTGGTGCTGGGCTGGAAGGAGGAGCCGGACTCGAAGCAGGGAGGATTGTAATGGGCAAAGAGAGCACTGTAAAAAGTAATGCTATCTTTTATTTGTTTCTGTATTTCATGTCTTATGGGGAAATGTACCACGTTATAGTATTATACTATAAAGAAAAATGTATTTTTCTTTGTGCATACATGATACATCAAAATCATCATCATTCCAGGACATTATATAACATTTTGTGAAATTATTTGTCTCTGGGCAGTATTTTATTCCCACAGAGTTTATTTGTGAAGTGACAAAAAAATATACACAATGCTGCAGTCGTTTTAATGTTTCTTTTTTATTAATAACATTTGAACATTTTCGATGCCGCCGTGTTATTTCTTGCAGTGAAGATAACTGAGGAGGTGATCCCCCACTATACCCAGCAGCTGAGGGAGCGTGTGCAGCCTGACATGATCACGCTTGGCAGCCTTTCACTGCAGCAGGTCAGGGCTACAAAGAGGAAAATCTGTGTCATCATCCCATACTCACCAACACATCAGCCATGTCCATTATGCTGTGTATCAGTGGCTCGGGCTAATGGACATAGAGTGTGTGCATGTGTGCATGTACATGTATCTGTATTTTCGTCTGGTTAGACGACCATGTGTACTTTAATGTGTGTGTGTTACTTATATTGCTTTCTAATTTTCTTCCTTTTTCTTTTAACATTTGCTTTTTTTGCTCTACTTTTTGTCCATTTTGCATTTCATTTTGATTCCACATAGTCAGAATCTCAGCTGAATGCAATCGTGTGAAATTGTGTATTGTAGAACACATATTCAAGGCATTTGAGAGGCTATATTACTCATCCATTCTCATCTTAAAATCTGTGCATGGATTTCAACTCCATAATTTATGCAGTGATCTCCTCGCATAATCATTTCTTTTTGGAGACACTTTTTTTTCTGTCTTTGAACTTTGTTTGGCATTATTATGCACATTTTGTTTTCTGAATTTCCTTATGGTCTTTTCAGGAAAAAATAGAGCGTGACTACCTTGTTTGAGCTGAGGAGTATAGGGATTTTGTGAAGTAGCATTAAGATATGAAGCGTCTTTTGATACAATGATGTGTATTCCTTTAGTCAGAAAAAAATTAATTTGAATGGAAACAAGAAAATAGGGTTTTCCATTGTGTTGGCAAATCTCGATTGCGAAGAAACCCAAACATCAACGCACATGTAAACAGAATACAGAACTTCTATCCACTGTATTTTTAGGTATAATCTCTCTTGAAAGAGGAGTAGGAGTATCAAATTATATGAATAGCAAGTAAATGTAATTTAGGAAAAAAATATGATTCAACATTGTCTAACGGTTAGTTGGATACCACAGCAACAGTTGACTCATCCTCTCACACTGGATAATAAGTCGCACCGTGTACTGTATCAGTATTGAGATCAGCGTTATCTTATTCTGCCACAATGTGTGCGCTCTCCTACTGTTTCCACACCCACCTCCCATTGAAAACACATTATCCACCAGAGATTTCACATCTATTTTAAAATAATAGTGTTTTTCTTCTTCCTCTATTCTGCCACACAAAGCCTCGACGGAGCAAGACGCTGTCACTTAGCAGTGTCGATGAGTCTGAATGGGGAGAGTGAATGTGCTGACTGAATGTAAAACCGGCAGAAATACTCATCAAACGCTACATGTCTTTAGGGTCTGGCTCAGTATAGATTGCCTGCAGATTGCGGTTGCTCCTTGTGCTTAATTCCGCCATTATGGTGCATTGCACTGCTTCCTGAAGCTGCATCCAGAGAAAGTGTGCATGTGTATTACATGTATTTCCAGCAAGTGGCTCAGAGGGGACCACTGAGGAGCAGAGAGTGGGCAAAGCGGAAGAAGAGACTAATTGCCTTCTTTACCGGGAATGTCAAGGTAAAGATCCATGTACTGAATGAAGATGTGTTGCTTTTATTAAGTTGTGTAACTGCAGATGGTATATTCACTTTTGAAATACTAAATGCTGATTATAAATCTTTTCATTAGCTGAACACATTTATCCAATCAAACTCTTTATTGTTCAAACCCAAATCTGATGCTTACAAACTTAGACTAAAAACAAGGAAATACAGTCAGCCACATAGAGCAACCTCTTTTAAACTGAAACTGTCAATTAGCTCAATGTTAATGATGGTTAACATATTAACTCTCTGTTTATATATCCATTTTAATATTTCAAAGGAGCCCCATCCACAAAGAGATTCTGCCGAAGCCGGAGGAGAGGTACCACAACCCAGGCTGAACGCACTGCTTCAGTGGTACGTTCATACAATGTCATATTTCTTTCCATATGTACAATTTATGTCACATGACTGTAATCATTACTTTTGTGAAAACCATTTGTATTCCCACTGACATCCGAGAAGGAATGAAATTCATACTGTATATCCTCTGCATGGTTTCTCCTGTCGGCAGGGATTGCATTGTGGGTAGTTTGGCTTGAGGGCACAGAAATCTGTCCATGTCATTGGGCTTGGAGGCGCATCAATTTTTGGTCCATCCACGTTAGCGATCACACATCACATCTCACAGCGGGAGCACCGCGGGCAATTCGCTTAGCATGTTTAAGTTTTTAGTAATTATGGACTACCATGCCGGCTGACATGATAAAATCAAGAAACTACTGTACACATCAGTATCTTCTCTTGTGTTCGGTTGTTTTATGGGTGGGTGGTTGTCAGACACCAGCCCTGTCAGATGAATGTGCTTCGGAGTTTGGCAAGATGACCTCCTCTCGACAGCCTTGAACCCTGCAAATTCCTTCTGATATCAATGGTGGGTGGCTATTAGACATGGGAGACTTTCTATGCATCACCTAGGGCTACATTTGCCTGAAATTGAATGAGAAATGATTTCACTTTTCCTATCCCCATGCCTGTAAAAGGAAGAAAAATAAAAATAAAGAGGGGAGACGTGGAGCTGACTTGTAGTTTTGTAACAAATGTGTATTTCATTTGTTTCCACTGTTTCTGATTTAATGGAGGTCGAGTAATTGCATTAGGAAGCACACTGTGCCTTGTTGTGAACTGATGAAAGCACATGTAATATTTTTGATAGGCGAACACAGAGGAGGGAGAAAAAGGAGAGAAAGACCCCAGTGTCTGCCTTTGATGCCGAGCATTATTTGCTGAATTATCCTTCCTTTTACAACCATCTTATCCCCAGTCACAGGCAGGCCAGGGCCCCTGTGATATTGCTTTATTTTGAGGAATTAAGAGAGGTGGCGAGGAGACAGAGCGAAGCAACCGCTTATTACATTACCACTGATAAGATTGAAAGGCCAAGAAAAAGAGAGGGGGGTTGGCGTGGTGGTGTGAGGGTGGTGGTGGTGGTGGCACGTGTGTGTGTGTGTGTGTGTGGGGGGGGGCTGTTGTGGTGTTATTAGATTGAGCTGATACAGGCTGGAGCAACAAAGGGTCCAAAAATGCAGGTGGCTATTTCCCTGTGTTTGTGCATGTAGCAGCAGAGCCACCGAAAGCCCGTCAGTCAGAGTGCTGGGAGAAGGCCAAGAGGAAGCGGTGGCCAAATTTCACCAGATGACAGAGATCCCAGTGTCCTCCTCTTCCGCATCCCGGCCCATGTGGCAGGTAAGGTCTGTTAACCGGCGTGACTGTGGACGCAGCCACTTTTACGCGACACAGAAAGCACACAACACCGGACGTGTCACATTCCTTAATCTCTGCAAGGTTGAATCACAGGAGAAGATATTGTCCCTTCAAGTGTTTACTAATCTTAAAAAAAAGGCTGGGCTGTTTGTTCAAAAACAGTCAAATGATGAAATGGTGTGAAACGACGTGATGAATGGGACCTGTTCGAAAATGGGGAAAATATCTCCCTTACTAGGTTTTCTTTTTACTCTTTCATTCCTTTCATCACACCAGTGGGTACTGTATGTGCATGTGTACACAAAGGCGCAGACAGTCACACGGAGGCAACACAGAGCAAAATTCTCGCCTATACAATATGCTACCTATCCAACCGCATTATTTTGGATACAGTATACATGTATAAAGATTTGATTCATTTTTTTCCAGCTGTGAGTGTATTCTTTCTGTAGTTTTCTGAATCTAAGTAGGAGGAAAGAGGAGTCTTTGGAGGAGAAAAAGGGGAGCAGAGAGAGAGAGTAGAGAAAAGAAGGAAGCAGCAGCTTTAGCACGGTAGCATCTCCAGCTGTGGGAGGAGTGTGTTGTTGTGTTGCATCTGGGGATGAGGCTGCCATGCCACCATGCTGGCTTAAAGATGTAATGAATCTTCAGTCGGGGGCTTTCCTTCCAGGGTGACAACTGGCTTTGAGGAAGGTTGTAAATGCAGGGGAGATTGTGGTATAATTCCTCAGACTGGCATTTGTGCCCCCCAGTCACCATTCGATTATCTCCCAAATTGCTGTGTTTCACTGAGATAAAGATTTTTTATGGCTTGCTGACTTGAAACAACCGGCGCAGGCAGAATAAGGGGCAAAGGAGGGAGAGGGAAAGAGAGAGCGAGAGAAACCAATGGCCAAACCTGCCACGCATAGTAATTTCCTTTGGTAAATGACAAAATCTTTGTTTATATGACATTTTCCTAAAATTACTGCAGCGAGATGAATCTGAAATATAAAATGTCACATTTGGCATGCAAAACTATGAAAATATATTTCTGTGCAAAATTCATGAAGGCATTTAATTTAGAATGTGTTTAATAACTAAGGCAGCCTGCATCTGTAATCCTGCCTGGAGGTCCCAAAAAGATTGTCATATTTATTCTCTCCTTTCTTCACCCCCCTCCTTCATTCCAAAGCCAAAAATTTTTAAGGGTAAATGTTCATTGTTAATTAAGATTTACTAATTAAAATGAAAATAATTAACGAGAAAGCTTAATCTCTGAATATTAGCCCATACTTAGAAAGAAAGGAAGTTTTTGTATGTGGCATTTCCTGTCTCTATTAAGAGCACATTTTGTGTGATCAGTCAATGTGTGGAAAGCCCTGAAAAGATATTTCAGCGGAAAGGACGGCCGCTTGCCAGCAAAACCACGGAGGATCCCTCGCTCGAGCCTTTGATCTCATCTGTAGGAGTGCTGTAATGTTATGGCACTTTAGGCACAACTCAGGCTTGGGGCAAACAAACTACCTCTGATATGGAAAATTGGCTCACTTCACCTTTTTACCATCGCCTTGCTCTCTCGGCTGCCTCATACGATGCCTTTGCATGCACGTTGGCGAGATAGTA
This sequence comes from Scophthalmus maximus, assembly GCF_022379125.1. Taxonomy (NCBI): domain Eukaryota; kingdom Metazoa; phylum Chordata; class Actinopteri; order Pleuronectiformes; family Scophthalmidae; genus Scophthalmus; species Scophthalmus maximus. Next base: position 6,658,312 of record NC_061535.1, read on the forward strand.
ACAATACCTCTTAAAATCATAGATAGTGCAAATTGTGATGTTATTAATTTTTATTTCTTTGCTTCTTTCTTCTCCTTCCTCCTCCTCCTTTTTTTTCCCAGTCTGCATGCATACATCTCTTTCCAGTGAGAGGGTTTGAAGGCCTGCGTCACCTCCTTCTATATGTGAGATGTGTGGGCTAAACTGCTTTGCCACCAGTTATACTAAATTGCACTCTCTCGTAGTTGTTTTGGCATGCAAAGATGCTCACAGTGGGGGGATTGAGGGCATTACTGCAGGCCTCAGCACCCCCCCCCCCCCCCCCCTCACAGACTGGTAGAGTAATGGGCACCACCAGCTGCTGCTAGGTAAATGTGTGTGAAGGTGTGTAACATGGAGAGGGACACTGTACTGTACAGTACAACAAACCCCAGTGTGTGCGTGTGTGTGTGTGTGCACATGCCACAACGTCATTGAGTGTAATCTAGTGCTTCAAAAGTCAAACAGAGTTACAGTTACAGTATAAATCTGACAACATAAAATAAATGAGCATTGATAAATATAACTTAAATTATCTGATAAAAAGGATGTGATAGGTGTCAGGAAGCAAGCAGTCAAAGGACAGACAAGCACAGGATTATTTTTCAAAAATTGATTTTTTATTTCATCCAAAACATGCCAATAAACACAGGAATGAAAAGATGCTTAATGTTGTAGAAACTGCTCCCCTTAAAAAATAAGTCGACAAACATAACTCTACTCAAATATACAGCAAATATAAAACTTGGCATTAACTCAAACATCTGACCTGACAAATGAGACAAGGGGGAGACATATATGTACTGGCTGATCAGACAGTTTTGAAACAATAGAGGGGTATAACATAGATAACAACCAAAACTCTACACAAGGAAACTCCACCCCACCCCCCCATGTTGATGCAGCTCTTGGTCTGATCCAATTACCGGGCCCCCTGTATTTAACTTGACTCCGCCCTCAGTCACATGTTTTGGCCGAACCAGGAAGGAGGACTGATACAGCAGAAACGGTAACTCAAAGACAAAGAAAAGTGAATCACTAAAACAAATTGACAAAACAGTTTAAACCAGGGTGAGAAGACTTTGAGGAGCACAAAGAAAATGCAGTCACTACATTTGCAAGCTGCTAATTAGAAATGTATAATGTTGTACACAAGTCAAAATGTTTGACTTCAGCATTAAGGAGAAGGTATATCAAAAGTATCTAAAATCATCTTCAGGGGAACAATATCCATATCAATTGAAGGCATCACTAAAGTTTGTTGAACTTGAGTGACGATGGACCAACACTATTATTTCAGTAAATGGTGACAAATACCAACAAGGTTGAAGCTCATTCTGTACAGATGCCATAGGGGACAAAACACTGAATATGTTACATGGATATATATATGGATATGTATGTATTTATATTGTAATTTGATTGTTTCATCAATACTTAAGTGTCTTGCTGGCTTATCCATTTCCTCACCCCTAAAAAAAGAGGCACCAAAATAAACAACAAGATGAACAACAATGATGCAGAAATTATGTTTATATGCAACTGTACTACAACAGCAAATACATTATGTACGATTAGGAAATGAATTATGTTTTCTATTAACATGAAGAATGTCTTGTTTATATACGCAATTGGCACAATACAAATACATTGATACCGAACATATCAAATGCATGTTTTGCCGTTTTTTGGGGTTTTATGCCATAATATCAAATCCTAGTGAGTGACGGGAGTGTTGTGGAACTTTCTGCCCTGCTTGTTGACGTGTTTAAGAGGGAATGTTTGGTCTTCAGCTCGGGCGCCTTATGAAGCCAGAAGCACATGTTGCCAGGTCAGGATGTGTGGCAGATTATATTCAGACAGAGAAACTGAGTTTCTACGGAGAATGACAAGGAGCCATTCTGTCTGTCGGACGACGACGACACGTGATTCTGAGAGGGTTGAATACATGGAGGCGTTTTGGATGTGCATGCACTGACCACTCGTTGATCTGTGGGACAAACCAGAAATCCCCCTCAATAATACTGATCTCTGTAATAAACACCTCTGCGTGAGACATCCACAGTTTCCGTCGTCCTGATCCAGATCAACTACATACATTCTCTCCATTAGGGTTAGGGTACTTACAAGGCACTCGCATTATTTAGTCAAGGTTGCGAACAATATGGGGTTCTGGTTCAACACAGAAAAACAATCCAGTGACATCAAACAATTCATTGTGTTGATGCATTCTTCAGTACACATTGACTCTGAATATAATCCAGTCAACTATGTTTTCTACAAAGCATATTTCCGGTTCCAGGAGACAGGGTTGTATCTGAAGGTTAGTGAGGTGGCTGCTTGAGCAGGGCACTTCACCTCATCAATGGCTGAATGGAGATCAATAGATAGGAGCCTGCAGCTGTATTGGGTCGTACACAGTGTGTAAGAGTGTACGCCTGCTTGACTATGCAGCTGGACAAAAACAAATCCGTTGTTCAGGAAACATACCTTAGGTTGAGAAAAAGATGACTCCAAAGTTAGGGGGTTATATCATGTCCAATGGAGAGTGAGTAACACAGGAAAAACTTGTCACACTGTGGCCGTGCTTTCTTAACTCCAGATGTGCAATCCCAGTTTTGTTTTCATTGTTTTCATATCGTATGGTCTGCATAGCATCTGGGGGAAGTGAACAGTGAGCTCAATATGGAAGCTGTGGTGCAGCAGGGATTTGGATAAGATCATCATTTAGATCTTTTGTTTGTCTTGCAGGTGAACGATTTACTTTTACATGTGTGACGTGTTCTGAACTTTTTTGTGTCACAGGTGAACCAGAGCAGAACTCCGCAGCCTGTGGAGGTGTGCGTGTGCTGCCTGAGAGCCGCCAGAGACAAACTACCCAGGGGCCTCTACGCTGTCAGTGTGTCCCTTGACAGTCGTCTGGGGGGTTCAGCTCTAGCTTGGTGCAGTAAGAGGGAGCAGCAACAGTGGCCTGTGTGCACTGAACCGGTCGAGCACCGAGGCCGCTTCGACGACACCGACCTGCCCATTAACCAGAACCTGTTCATGGTGAGGAACTTTTGATGAGGGCTGGTAAAAAAAAAGGGCAGCAGTGGTTGGCACCTCATAGCAGGACGGTTGTTGGTTTGAAGCTTGGTTCCTCTCTGGGCCCTTTTTGTGTGGAGTTTGCTTGTTGTTTTCTCTGCCCGTACCTGGATTTCCACAAGTTTAGTTGCTTAGCGATTCTAAATTGCCCATGGTTATGAATGTGAGTGTTTTGGGTTCTAGTCATCATATACTTGCAGCCTGCCCCAACTATGGTCCAATGTCAGCTGGGATTGTCCCCAGCCCCATGCAAGGCTCCAAACGCAAAATGGATAATTTGCAAAACATTGCAGTTTTTTTTCCACAGGACATCACAAACACTTTGCCAACTCTTCAGTGTGACGGAGTATATGTGACGTAAGTCAAAAATAAAATGGTAATGCACTGGCATTCACAATTAAGACTTGAGAGAGACACTAATATGTTTTCATTAAACAAATAAAGAACAGAATCAGGTTGTGATTTGTGACGCTGCAGTGGTATTAAATAAGAACCCTGTTATGTGATGCTCAAAGAAGCTGCTTTGAAAATATGTATTTTTTTTCTTTTTCAACAACAAAAAAGGGAATAAATATAAACATGTCATCTGAAAGCAATTTTGACATTTAGAGACCCTGAATTAAAACACACTGACTTCCAATGACATGCTCACATCCTTTGATGTAAAATTCAATGGGAAATTCAAGTAAAATGATCTAAAAAAAAAAAGAAAGTCTCCTCAGATAAAAGCAAAAAAAAACAAAAAAACATTATGTGCTGATATGACAAAACCACAGTATTTCCAAACACCTCTTCCTCTTGCCGTTTCCCATGGTTTCATCAGTTGCAGTGGAGATGGGAGCAGATTTTAGATTGAAATGGTTATGAGAAGTTATATTGCTGTAAAAGATGGCATATGAAAACATGCCACACACACAGCCTCTAGGTTTTTTTTCCTCTTTTCTCCAGGAATCTCCATATGAATAAAACAACAACTTTTCAAACGTGACATTTAATCCATGCATGTAAATCAAACCCAAGATCAATTATTCATTTATATAAGGAAGTAATGCTTTATTGGAATGAATATGAAATACAAATGCAGTGAAAAATTCAGTGTCTTCTCCGTATTTCTTTGAGCATCTGTAACTTAGCTGAGCTGGATCGTGGCAAGGGGTTGGAAGGCAAAAAGAGAATGAAAAAGTGACTATATTCTTTTCAAAGAGTAGAGTAAAAATCACAACCTCTATTTCCAAGGCAGAGTTAAAAAAAAAAAGTGTGTTTCAGGAACTAACACATTAGATTGCATTAATTCAAATCCATGTACATTTCCCAACCTCTTTCCAAACCCCTCATATCAAGGAAAAGAGAAAAAAAAAATCTTTTGTAGAAGCTGCTGTAATCTTAAAAAAAAAAATACAAATACAAATTTCGGATGGTTGAAATTGACCAGTGGATTAGAAATCTTTGTCTGCGTTTATGCATTGATGTGTACAGCAACGTATAAAAGATCCACAAGAGGAACCCTAGAACAGAAGCCACTTAATCCACTGTCCCTCCTGATCCCATAGAGTTTAGCGCAGGCTCAGTGAGGACTTCGTCAGTCTTCCGACGGCAACTCTAAAGGCCTTAGCTGGAGCATTTAGCGCATGTGGACACTGTCAATGTGCTGGTGGGCGTATTCACAGAGCATCCAGATAATATTGTCTCCAGCTCCCATCACACATAAAGGACGGGGTAAAACCTGGCATAAACTGAATGCGGACCTGGGATCTGATTCAGGGGTAAAAACAAAAGATTTTAAGCGGGGCGTCGTAAATGCCTCATGTCACTCTTACTTTACTCGTCTCCTCCACAGACTCTCAGTCACACTTTACAGACAGACCTGTTGTTGTTTTGTCCTCATTGATAGTTTTGGAAACGGTGATCAGATTTGTCTGAGACTATCAGGATTGGATTGGATGTTTTCTCTCTCTCTTCCCCACACGATAGCGTGTGATTTCAGGAGTGCTCGCAGTGCCTTTGAGGAGGAAATGAGGAATTATTGATGGTAGGAGGAAGCCAGGAGCTTATTTTCCTTTCCTCCCTCTCTCTGTCTCTCGCTCTATTTTTATTTATTTTTTTCATTCACCCTTTGTGTGTCTGGGTTTGGATTTAGACGGAAACAGTGCAGTTCAGTTGGAGATGTCTTGGATATGCTGGCTGTAGGGGCGTGGGTAGGCTTCAGAACAGTTGAGCCAGTGTTTTTTGCAGTTTTTACACAAAATGCAAAGATGTATACTATTCCAAATTTTAATATCAAAGGATAAAGGAGAGGAAGATTTGACGGTGTTCTAGGAGGATGTGTTATTGCCCCTTTTAAATCTTTTTGTTTACTGTTTACTGAGTTCAACATTTGACAAAGCATTTAGCCATCTTTCACAATGATTGTCACAATTTTCCTCACTCCTTTTGTGGAGAAATTCACAAATAAAAAGAAAAATGGAAAACAGTCTATTTCCCAATAAACATTATATTTCTAAGGATTTAAGAGGCTCCTCTAGCAGACGGGAGAGAGAAAACCCTCTGATGCACATGATCCAGTCTCACAGTAAAACGGCATATGCAAACGTATACATGCAGGCACTTCATACATATGCACTCATACATGCACACAAATTACTATTTATGCAGGTCATATTTCTTACAGTAAATGAATAATATGAAATATCCTCAATATCCATAATCCGCGATATTATGCCATAAATTTGTGTCCCGCGTCATACGCTACTACCCTTCATTTCGCAGGTGCACACCACAAGCAGATTAGCATGGGGGTGGGAGGGATACACATGATTTATGTGTTAAAACAAATCCTCTGCTTTTTCCATTACAACTAATAAAGGGGTAAAATATTCCCACCCAGTGATGAATGGAGTGGCACACACCTCACTGTCAGTTCATTTTTAAGTAAACCCCCCCATTCTCTGTGTAAATAAGAATGTTTGCCATCGACTGCTAACCACTAACACCTTTTTCTTCGTGCAAGATACTTTCAATATCATCAGTTTGATTGATGGTGGCCTCACTTCATCATAAATCCAGTAACTGTAAGCTCCGCAGACTACAGCGGCGGTCTCGGGTTCTCCTCCGCCCTGTGTTTGCTATTGACAGTTTTTATCACTCCAACATCTCCTTTTAGGCAATTTGTTTAGTTGGACGGGTAAGAATGGCAGTTAAGAAAGCTCTAAAAAACCCAGGAATAAGTTGGAGGATACAAGTCTAGGATGTAATTAAGTGGCTCCCTGAGGGCTCCTGTCCTGTTAGTTACCCTCTGTGTTTCTGTTTGTCATTGACTTAGTGGTTGTGAGCAAGTCTGTGAATGCTTCACTCATCTTGTACTCTATATGTTGAGTGACTTTTTGTGGCTTTCTATGTTTTCTGCAGATCTTACCTGCAGCCTGTCAGGTTATCCCGTCCATGGTCCTGATATTTCAGCTGATTGCATTGCGAGGAGACCGCTCTGTTGTGGCTTGGGGGGCATTTCCTGTTTGCGGCCCAAGCCTCAGCCTAGTCCAGGGCAGGTGGGTCAATTGCGGATCACAGTGAGCTGTTGCACCGCAAGGACTTTGTGTTTCACCTCAATTAACTACTATGATTGGTAGCATACAATTACATAAAATAACAATCAATCATCTGATTAAAAGTGTTAAAGGTGTTAATCAAAAAAATTTGCACAATGACAATGACTGCTAATGTGTTATCACACCAGGTTCAAAACCCCTCTCGTCAGGGGTGAGCCCAACACACAACTGGACCAGTTTCGAAAAATTGAAGGCCTCCTCTCCTCTGATCTCGACCACTGGCTGTGCAACATGTACTTTCAGGTGTGTGTTTGTGTGTGTGCTTGGTGTATGAGCATGCATGTTTCTTGTAAAGATTCTAATAGGTTCTTTCTGCATTTTGTGGTCATGACTGTGAATATTGACACTGACACCATAAGTTATGGTTCTGACTTGTGTGTGTGTGTGTGTGTGTGTGTGTGTGTCATTTTTACCCTCACTCTGACCCTTCCTTACTATTTGGGAGGCAGGATGGTGGATCTGGGTAGATGGGGGTTGGACTTTTTCTGTGATACAAAGCGTTTACGGAGAAATTGGAAATTGCTCCCAGAGAGCAAACTGCAAACAAGAGCAAACAAGAACCACATCTTTACCCAGCAATTCTGGATGCATTTGACCGGATGCAATGATTAGATTAGTAAACATCTTAATTGAATTAAAAGCCAGAACAAAGCCCTCTGTCTTGGGTTTGTCTTGTTATTTGTCCCTCTGACTGTGACATGTTGTTTGTATTATCATCACAGTTGTCTACAGTCGCTTTGATATCTGATGGATGTAAACAGCCACATTTTTGAACATCTCTGCCGAACAGCATGTACAACAGTCACGATTATGGTCTTAATTGAATTATTTTATAACATTAGGAAACACCATGACAAACTCTAATAGTTGGCTTTGTCTGCAGGTTGATCACTAACACCTGTGGTGATGCACACATGCTGTTTTCCCACAAACGATGGTGATGCAATGGAATATTATGAACATAACTACCGATGGCATTAACATGAAGAGGTTATATTAATGTTCACTGAACCCATGTGTTGCCCTCTAACACACACTGACAGACAAACCTACTCCCTGCTTGTTTGTTGTGTTCCAGGTAAAAAGGCTCCCGTCCGGAGTGTCGGAGGGGCCGGAGCATGGCATCACTGTGTTGATACCCCCTGCTAAACCCCCAGCAATGCCCCACCCAGAGGTGCACCATGACCCACTCCAGAGCCAACTGCCACTGCAGCCGCAGCTTTGCACTCAGTCCATTCACCCTCAGCCCCAGTTGTACCCCCAGCAGCAGCAGCAGCAGCCGCACGCAGGCCCCAGCAGCAGAGCAGCGGAGCTCACTGTGGTATATTCTCACCGGGGGTCTCCTCTCCACCTGTCAGCTGATTCTGCTTGCTCTTCCTCATCTCTGCCAGGTAGGGGTCCACTGTTCAAACCCCCAACTATGCCACAGTGGGGAGAAAATGTCACACTAATGTCACCAGCATTGGGCTGAGAAGACTGGCAGGTGTCACTTAGAGCAGTTCTCCACTGAGGTGAGTGTGCTCGAGGGCAGGGTTGGTTCGAGACAGTATGTCAAGCTTGACAGACAGAAGTTACATCAAACAAAGGATGTTTTCTCGGTTAGATCATATGCAAAAAAACCAACAGATAGACTGTAGCATTAGTGTTGGTTCAGGCAAATACATGTATTTGAACAGCAAGCATGGACGCTGATAGACTTGTAACATATTAAGATACACACCAACACCACCACTCTCTCCAAAAAAACACAAAAACGTCAGTATGGAAAACATTTCCTAAGCTATTAAAAAATGTCTGCCCTTTTTTTGTGTGAATTTGTTGTTACATGTTGGTGCTTTGATACTGCGATTGGGATTGCGAGATGGCCACGATTTTAGTTACAGCTTTCAGGTGATTTGCTAAGCGCACTGTACATTTGGATTTTTCCAGTTTCCATGGGCGTGTCTGGCACTCGACGTTTTGGGGATCATCTTGCTTGCATTGTAGAATATTTGGTTGAATATTGTTGGATGACAATTTCTCGTTTCATGGGCCATGGGGATTGTTGTGGTGATGCATTGAAAAAAAAAGGCAGGGTTTCTAAACTGATTTTGACATCTATTACCATGGCAGCGGTCTATGTTTCCAAACTTTGAAGCTCTCTTGAAGAATGTGTTTCCGCCGCGTGTGATTTTCCTCTTGGCGCTCTGGTTTCCTCGTACGGTCCAAAGACGTGCAGGTCAGTTTGTTTTGAAACTTACAGTCCCAAAGTGTGAATGTGATTAAATTGCAATGTGTTAGTACTACGATGGACTTTTTTTTTGTTCAGTGCATGCTAGAATGAGCTCCAACACAATCCCGAATGGTCCGTCAGATGTGCGGATGAATGATGCTGATGTAGTTGTCCTGCTTTTCTGGTGGTCCACACAAGGTCACACCACAATTATTACCACATCTGGAGGTGGCTAATGACTTCTGTTAATAGTAATTGTATCCACTTCCTTGTTTTAAAAAACACACTTTTCTTGTTTCCCACCTAGTTCCAAGTCACCCAGCATGCTGGCAACAGCCAGAAATCAAATCCAGTCTCATTTGGTATTGATCTACTACAAAGACAACTGGCTAGATTCTTTGTTATTAATACACCCCCCTTTTTTTTCTTTTCTTTTTTTTTTTTTCTTTTTCTTTTCTTTCTTTTTTTTGCATGCACAGCTCATCTTTATTTAACAGTCCTCAAAAGTTTCTGGGGTGCTCTGCTTTAAACATCACACAGGCTTTTTAATTACAAATGAGTTGTGACAGGTCTGCTGGGTAGCACCCTGGCCCATTTTAAACATGATGCCGGCTGACAGCTTGGCAGTGTTCTCCCAGCACTGAAACATGTGGAAGAAATTGGTCTTTTACATTTCACAGCTTGTCGCTTCCTCCGCCGGCTGACCTGTGACCCCCCATAGAGATCCTAACGCCCACAAGGGAAGTGTCCCCAACAAACTGACTGAGAGAGAGAGAGAAGGAGAGAGCGTGCAATGGAGGGAGTCGCTCACGATGGGAGATTTATGTTCTGCCACACAAGGCAAAAGGTACCAGGTCTCTTTAACACACACATGGCTGCAGACTCTGGCTTTCACACAGCCTCGGACGTCACGGACACACACATGATCACAGCCAGGTGAGGAGGTTGCTCGGGAAGTGAACCCTATCCGTAAGTGAAATAATGGATCAAAAGGTGTCCTGCACAACACCTCATCCACGCTGTTCCCTAAACCAACCTGACGTCTGTGCCGCATTTGCATACAGATCCGTTCGTGTTGCATTACCTCTGGAGTGAATTATGGCATTGAGATGAGGAGATTATTAAGAGGTTGAAGGGAATGATTGGACGGACAACTTTAACCTAGCCAAAAATGGAAATCCAATTCAGCGAGGAAAAGAGGAGCAAATTATCCTCTGTTCCTCCGTCAAGTCTGAGGGTTTCAGGCATTTCCTTTCCATTTCATTCCCCTCTGTTTCTAATGTGTGCTGTGTGGGGATCGCTTTCCCCGCGCATGTGACGGCAGGATTTTCGTCATTATCCATTTGTCTCAGAATCGGGAGTCCTCTTGTCATTGCAATAACGTAAACGCAGCGGAGTTTGACAGTAAGACTAGAAGTTTGTGTTCCTGAGGCCTGAAGTTAATTAATCCCCATTGAAAAATCACAGTGAATGGTGAGGTGTCTATTACAGAACAAAGTCTGACATACAAATCTAAGATGATTACTGACAGGATTTAATTTGGTCTGATGTTTTTTTTTTTTCTGTTTTTTTTTTTTGAGTGTTTCATATTGACTTACCATTGGATGATAATATTCAGAATTACCTGAGTTGACACATCTAACCATCCTAGAGTGTATTTCAGTTTTTAACATCAAAATTAGCCCGAGGCAAACTGGGTGAAGTGACCTTTTACATTAACTGAATGATCTAGTTACATGGGGTTTGTCTGAATCCACATGACTAATTACATTAGCATCTTGTTTCATGATTGCCTTTAGTGGATCACTATGAGCACGCAGATGATTCTGCCATACTGTATCACTGCTTTATTTCTTGACTTTTTTTTTTCCCTTCGTTTTTTTTTTCAAAAACATCATAACATCCATCCCTTGGACACAGAGGGTGATTTTCAAGGATTCCTCATCTGATGTCTTCGTTGGAGCACCGCGCTGCACTTTTAGGATGTGATCCCCTCGAGGCTGGTCCCAGTCTTCAGAGTTTCAGACCACAATATGACATCATACCATCCCAATCAGTCGCACTCTGCATCCTGCCAATTAATTCAAACAATGTCCGGATTCCAACTGGATGGATTCAACCTTTGAAGCCGTGGTTGCAGGGATACACAAGTGAACCCTCACAGTGGTTGTAGTAAACAAGGCGAAAGGACACAATACAGAGCGTATGGGACAAGCCACACCGATAATTCCTAGTTTTTGGGTGATGTAACAAGTGCATCCTGTGTTGTTCACTTACCATTATCCAAGGCACTTTTGATTGTCTGGAGTGAGAGACTTTGCCAGTGAGTATTCAAATATGTACAGGAATAGGCTCTTGTGTTAAACAACACCAAGACCTTACCGGATCATAGCAACCTTAACACAAGATCCTGACACCCGATATGGACTCAGGGGAAATCCGTGAGTCACTGACCTCCGATTCCTCTGTAACTTTGGACCAGTCATCAGGCAATTAGGGGCCTAGGTGAGCAAGAGCCGCCATCTCATTTTGGCTGCATCTCACCGGCAACGCGGTGATGGGATTTCAACAGTGTTACAGCCCTCGGGCTTTTCGCCTTCCTTGGCCGTTTTTTGTGTGTAAGCAGAAGCAAAAGAGGTGTGTTGAGTTGTTCAGTTATGCATGTGTGAGGTACACTCACTTTCTACCCTGGAAAATGTTTGTGCATGTATATGCAATATTAATATTTTTTGTTTGTTTGTATGTCTTTCCCGTGTGTGGGTGCCTCAATGCAGTTTATGCACTGGATGAGTATGTGTGTGTGTGTGTGTGCTGGTCTTAACACAGCTCAGAGCGCAGGGGATAACAAGGAGTTTGTTGTTGGCCTTGAGTGCCCGGAGAGGCTGGAGTTGTGGCAGCTCCAGCGCTCTTAGTTCACGGACGTAGCCCTTAGCTGTCGAAGCTGTCGATGCTGCCTCCGCGCTCATTCTGGTTCCACAGCGCTCTGCCCATTAGCATGTCGAGCCTGGTGTAATGAGTGTGTGTGTGTATGTGTGTGTGTGCGTGCGTGCAAAGGCAGCTGGCAAAGGCTTGCTTGGCTGTGTCTCTGACTGTCTGCAAAGAAACACACATCAACTTTGCAATGTAATATTTGCTCGTGTGCACTTTTACCTAGAAATTTAGCAATGAAAAAAACTGAAACCTTGCACTTCAACTTGAATGAAAAATGGATTTCAGCTTTGACAAAAGTAGGAAATGCAGAAACTGCAATACTGATCAGGTTTTCATATTTTGTAACTTTGACACAAAAGAGTCTCTGACTTCATCAATCTTTCATCAACACAAAGTTTTTTGTTAAAAAAAATGTAAGCACTTCAAAACATATCTTAAGATATGTTTATACCATCTACATTAGATATAATTATTGGAATATTGACACTGACACATAATTTAGTTGGGTAATAAAGCTTCAAATATGATTCATATCATTCTGGAAATAGAAAAAAAATATACCATACTTGAATAATTTAGTTAAATATTATGTATTAGTATATTTGAATTTAATTTAAGATGAGGGAGTACACTTACTCTGTCATTTGAGAATATTATAGCTGTCGGAATGATTTCTGTGTTGCCTGTGTTTAATATATTATAAGTAATATATTTAATCCTACTGCAAGAGAAAAAATTATTTCATCGCAGAGGTTTCTATATGTATTATATAGATGTGACTTGTTCCACAGGGGGAAACAAAGTTTCACACAGTGAGATTTTTACATGTATCAAGCTAAGGTTTACTTAATTACAACCTCCAGGCAACGCAGGAACCCTTTTTTAAATTCTGTGAATGTTAATATGCTAAATAATGCAGATCTCTGACTCGTCAAGCATGAGACACACATCTGGCCGCTTACCATTTAAATTACAGCAAAATACAAAAAAGGGAGAAAGATAGAAAGGGGGGAAAAGGAGAGAAAAGAAAAAGAGGGTGAGGATGAAAAAAATACTCACTTCAAAAGTAATTTTCCAAAGCAGAGCAGAATGGGAAAATGTATTACAACCAAATAAAATATTTCTTTCTTTCTTTTTTTGGGGGGCTTTTTCATCATTTCTAATTGTATACGTTAGAGTATTGGGGAAGGTTCAGCTTTGAGATAGTAGGAGACAGAGATGTGCGTTCGGACCTCCTTAAGTTTACACTCCTACTTCTCTCTGGACAAAGTCAAATCTGCTTTTTTTTTGTATTTTTCATGTCTCCAGATATTAATCCAAAACAATCTCACTACCTGGTCCAGAGCAGAAGCACAAGACAAAAGCCGCGCTTGACGTGTTTTCAGATGTGCAAATATTTTTTTTATTTGCTTTATTCTGTTTTATTTCTGTTTGAACTATGTTTTACAAACCTCGACATTTCAGTAATTTTTAGCTCCGTTTTGAATTCATTTTGCTAAATTAAATATAAATATTAAATTCTGTTTAAATATAGTATTTTTTACAGTTGAACATGTTTATTTATTTCCATCATTGCGTGTTTGGATATTTTATCAGTTGCATGCGAGTTAATGATTTTGTAATCTAAATATTACCAGATGTATTTGCCAAATGCGGTTTGTGAATGAAAGCAAACACAAACCTTTCTTTCTTTCTTATGCACATCACTTGAACATCACTCCTCTTTTTTGGGGGGGGATGCAGGGAAGAATTCCTCCTCAGGAGCCATTTCTGGAAACACAGGAGAGAAGGGTGATCCGTGCAGGGGGAAAGCAGAGGGTGGAATTCACCACAAGGTAACGCTGTGATTTGAAAGGGAAGTGCTCCCGCCCTTGAAATAACGCTTTCCCCTTTGCCTACCCTCTCGGCCCCTCTCTACGCCCCTACACACACCTCCCTGGCTTATTATCTAAGATTTGTCAAAATACATTTCACACTAACAGGTATTTTTCAGCCTTCAAAGCTCGGTTTGATCTGCTTGTCAAGCCAAAGCAGCTCAAATTCTATGAAATCAGCAATGCCAGCAGGCCTCTCTTCTTTTTCTTTTTTTTCCTTTTTTTTCTTCCAAGTCACTCTGAACACGCCTCTTCCTGTGCCACAGAGGACTTAAGCTAAGTGAATCAAAGCCTGCATGTTACCTGCCATACTTTGATGTAGCAAATGCAAAATGACTCTGTGTGCTGCTCTGACACTGCTGCCTCCCTGGTCTGCCCCGTCCACTGCGTCTCCTCTGTGGCCTTTTGTTGTGGTGTGGCTGTTGAGGTAGCCAGAAGCCGAGCATCAGGTCTCGGCCTCTCTCACCCACACACATGCCTCTCTCCTCCATCCCTCCAAGTCTTTATTCCCACTAACCTCCTACTACTGATGTACGAGGCTCTTCAGACCGCCATTAATCAGCAGTGACCTGTTAAATAAATGAGTTTGTTGATATGAGGTTTTATTTCTCTGCAGCCTCTGTAGACCGTGTATTTTTTTTTTTTTCTCCTTCCTCTTGGCCGTATCTTTAAAACCTTGCTAAATCTGTCAAATGTCGTGGTGTGGAACCCAGTTGTCTAATGATTAAGTGGTGTGATCTCCAACCTGCCCTAGTCAGGGAGTGCTAGGGATCAGATTTCAACCCTTCAACCTGCAGTGCAGGCCTAATTAAAATGAATTTTCTCCAGGCGACCACTTTGCCCACAGGGCAAGAGTCCAGCTATATACTGAATTTGCTCTTAAGGTATTGCATTAAATCTATTGTGGGGAGACACCGGAGAACTTTGCGGTTTATATATCTGAGGCATTTCCCCCCCCCCCCCCCCCTCCGCTTTCTTTCCCTCACCTTTTTATTGTGATCATCACTCTGGAATCCAAGCTTGCTTTGGCAAAGATTGCCCTATGAAAGCTGATGGAGCCTTTATGGAGCCCTGCCCATTTACTACTTCTAGTTTATCTCAGAAAGAGAAGGGGGGAGAGAGAGAGAGAGAGAGGAGAGGAAAAGACACAAAATAAATAAAGAAATAAATGAGAGAATTAGAGTTTGAGTGAGACAGGGGCGGAAGAAAGCGAGAGGTTGCTTATTCCAACTGTGGATCTCATTAACATACATCAGTGAATATTTCACAACTTCAAGAAGAAAAGCACTAAGCCCACCCAAGGGCAAAACAGGCGGGACTGACAGGGCCAGGGATAGGAAGCCGTTAACAGGTTGGCGGCTTAACAAATAATATCTGCTCCCAAGTACCTCGGTGAAATATTTAAAACCCCACTTCCTAACTCCATTTGACTGTGTTCATAACGTCGACAGTAAACGACTTGTGTGGGGGGGGAAACAGTGCCAGCTGCTCAAATATCACATATTTAACACCACCGTCACTGTACACACACTTCCCAAATGAACCCAGCTTGAATGATGGCGTGCCGTATGCGATTTTGCCGTCAGTCTTGTCTCGTGTCAATTGAGGCGCGGTTGAGATATAGGAGAGGCTCCAAAGTGCCACGCATACTGTCACTGTCACCGTGTGCATCCCCCAAGATAAATTCAGAGGCCTGTTTCCTGCTTTGATTACAAATGACATCCGCATGTGTTCCCCCCGATTTCTGCCCCTCACAGAAGAAGCCAATCAAGAAGACAAATAGCTGCGGCCCCAGCATGAGCAGCGGCGGCGCACCGCCTCGGCAGGCAGGCAAACAGAAGATGCAGCGTTCAACGGAGAGCGTCTCCACGGAGGAGACGGAGGAGTATACATTCTCCCTACAGTAAGTCTCACCACTCATTATCCCGCCTCAGCCGTGCTAAAAATTCAACACGAAAAGAAAAAGAAAAAATGGTCGACAACTGGTTCCTGCGCCTCGCAGACAGTGGTGTGCATGGCACCGAGCAGACAGCCACCGACAACGCAACGTGCCGAGAACACGTCCTCCGCAGCTATAGGCGCAGTAGTCACATGTCCTTCAGGGGGAATCCAGATTGCTTCTACTATAGCTTTAATTTTATCTAGTTGAGTGTTAACTTGTTAACATAAAAAGTTACAAGCAGAGTCATTTCAAGAGCCTCATTGCCTATAGCCAGTCCCTCTCCCGGGGGGGGGGGGGGGGGGGGGGGGGGGGGGCTTATAGGGCTCATATTTTACATCTCAGAATTTAAAAAAAGTCCCTTTCCCCTTTTAGCCCCTTGATCTGCATGTGAATTAATTTGGACTTCAAGGTCTATAGTAGATTTTTCAAAGTCAATTGCAGAACTTAAATTTTTCAGTTCCAAAAGAAAATGTATTCCCATCAACTTTCATTCAAACGCTTTTTGGTACGGAAACAATGTTTCCTATTGAAGCCAAAGCAAACATTGCTCAACCTACTCTCCCAATGTCACTGCGGTTTAGTTCTTTCTCACTACTCTGTACAACAGAATCCAACAGAGGTTTGTTACCCCCCCCCCCCCCCTCTCTCTTCATCGTGTCTCACAGCATTTTTATTTTAATGAGAAAGCAGGAATATGTGAAATATGAACAGAGCAGGAAAGCACATCATGTGAAACACCTTGGCCAAATGTGTTAAAAGCATGAAAGCTTCAAGGTGCAGCAGCGTCTGCCCGTGGACCTTCAAAATAGGCTAAAAGCTAAATTGCTTATTTCAACCACAGAGAGAGAAAGAAAATGTCAGGTTTGTTTTTATTTGAACATCAACTAAATTAAGGGGAGGGGACTGCCACACACACTACAACATGGGGGAGAGGGTGTGTGTGTGGGGGGGGGGCTGCTGGAGAGAGGGAGTCTATGTGTGAGGGAGACAGAAAGCGAGCTCTCCCTGGAGACTTAAAAGAACCCATGTTTCCTCATTTCTGGGAGTTGGTAATTTATAGCTGCTGGTCACATATTAAACAAGATCAGAGACTACTCCCTGACATCTTCTGAACATACTTGGGGAATTCAAATGATTACCAGCGTATCCTGCCAATAAATGACGCCACAGAGACTATCTTGAGGGAAAGCGAGCACAAAACGAACACAGAAGCCCATGTAGGCAGCGCACAAAAGGGACACAATTAAATGGTTTTCACGATTATTCATAGTGCTGCTTTTTTTCTTTTTTAACTTCTGAGCAGTCGGCAGGTTCCGTGAGATGAGACATTTCTGTCAGCGAGGGGAAAGGAATGTATTGAGTCGGAGCCCTGGCTGTTCCCTGGTGCCCTGTGAAGGTGCTGGAGCTATTGACTCCATCTTTACAAGCACACACATTACAGAATCTCCGAGCTGCTTCTGTGCCCTCACCTAATCAGAAAGAAATCATCAGGGGTTTTTTTTCACAATTAATTTAAAGACACAGTTTTATGCTCAGACGTCTCCCCCAATTTGCTGTTTGACTTATTCTGCAGCTTCTCCACATTACCTGAGGACTGACAGACATGCAGACAAAAGGAATTATTTACTTCTTTCTTCTTTTTTTTTTGACATGACAATGTCAAATCTTCCGGTATTTTCCGACTTCTCTTTGTATCTGTGTTTGTGTGTATTTGCATCTGTGCGGGCGTGTGTGCTGGAGTGTCTTGACTGTGTGCTATGTGTCTGTGTGTACATGTACTTTATGTAGGATCACTATTCATAGCGCCGTGATTGGGGGGTATTACTGCCATCTATTGAGCCACGAGAGACTGAGCTCATTGAGATTTTTATAGGGCGTTCCGACACAGACGTGCAAATCAGATGCTCATGCATTATTGAGCAAACACTTTGAAACAGCAAGATTTAGTTAGGATGGTGAGAGAATCATACAAGCTTCAGCACAATGTATTCATTTCAGCGTGCAAGAGCACTTGGTTCACCATGTAAAATGAATGCACAGAAATGTATCGAAATGAAGCAAGCGGACGTCTCCCAGTGCTCCACATTATGTACTCATGAGATGAATAGATATCACGCTATACGTGCAGTACATGCTTTACATTCTTTTGAATAATTTAACTTCAGGCTGCGGCAGCAGGTGGGGGGTTTCCAAGTGTCTGACAACTTCATGTTGAGAACTCAAACGGTTGTCTAAAAATAAAATGATACTGTGTGAGGTAGGGCCAATATCAATATACAGTTTGCATGAATGCATCTAATGAAGGTATCAGTCACACAAAAGTTGGCATCAACTTAAACCCTCTATTCCAAAAACAGACAAATTGATTAAAAAATTCGACATCTGGGAGCTTTGTTTGAAAGCACCGCTCAGTGTGTTCAGGGTTTTATCCAAAGATGAATTTTCATATTTAAAGGTTGTTTTTTCCCCGATCAGCTTCCATCTTAATGATTTGATTGTTCTATGTTTTGTTTGATTTTCACTTCATTTAAAATTGTTCTTGGTCGGTGACCCCAAAAGAACATTTTCCCCTCTAAAAAATGGTACATGGTATCATAATAACCATAAACCATATAATAATTTCCAAAACAATATAAAACACATTTTACTGCAAGTATTGACAACTGTGAGTCTATTCTGGGCAAATGAAAAAGATCATGAAAACAAGCCAAGAATGATTCTTCTTTTCTTTGTCTTTTTTCTTTCTTTCTTTCTTTCTTTCTTTCTTTCTGCAGAGTCCCTATGCTGCTGCCGTCTGTTTGAACATGCATGAAAGTCTCTCGCCGACCTTCCAGCTTATTTGATGTCTATGTAATCTCAACCACCTTTTTTTTCTCACAGAACAGCACTGAGCAAAATCAAAGCACCTGATTCAATACGGCTGTTGTTATTTGATATGGCCAATTTAATGCTTTCGGATCGCGTGGCAACTTCCAGCAAAGGTAAACATACTCGAAATGAATTAATTTTACACTAAAGAGGGGACTTTAGCTGCGCTTTAAACTAAGCACGGTGATAAGTTCCTGTTACTGGCTGGCATTTACGCTTTTTAAAACCTCATCTTATGTTACATTTCGGGGAGAAAAATCGCCTCCACCCTCACAAATATTGAAGAATTATTCATTCTTGTTTTTTTTAGGAAAATAGCTCATCATATGTGTTGCTTTTGATTTCTTATCCATCCATGGTTATTGTCAATTAGCCTTAGCATTGTGTCTCGGCGTTGTCACCTAGGTTTTTTTTTTTCTTTCTGCTTCTGATTTGGAAGAGAGAAAACTGTTTTAATCAAAGTCATTCTCACACAGCAATTAGACCTAATTAGTCTAATTATCAAGATTCTAATTACATTGAAATATACCCCCTAAATCTCATATCAATTATACTATGTTTGGCTTGTCCTGATCAGGAGACATGAAGAGAGAGAGAGAGAGAGAGTTAAGACAAAGCTTTGCAGGAGGTGGGATAGAAGAGTACACTCATCCTCTGGAGGCCAAATCACAGCAGAACTGCCTCCCATCTGTCCCCAAAGCTTTTATTTCAAAAGACTGTATATATGGCCATTTGGGGATTAATGTCACATAACCTTTATTCATGTGTGTCATCTGCAGAACTATTTGGTTATTGATTATGATGTTATGATTAGTTAAATGCTAGCTCGTTTCAGTTAGAAGAGTGATGTGTCAAAATAAAGGACGAGTTCAAGCTTATCCTTGAGTCTGGATTAAAGCCGTGCTGTGGAAGAAATCGTGGTGGAAATAATTATCACCTGTTTTGAAATCAGGCCCAACATTCACCCTGCTGCAAACGAGCGACACAAACACAAGCACAGACACGCACAGTATGTTACTATAGTGGTGCGGTATGGCAATGTAGGTGCACCGGCAAAACACACACACACACACACACGTGCGCAGCCTGTTCTTGCTGTGGAGTCAGTGGGAACACACTGACCTAATTTCCCCCAGTTAGCTCGGCTCGTTGGGGACCAACGTTCCTCTGCACCCATTTCCCCCAGCCAAGCCCATCAGAGCACTCACTGTTTGTCTCTGTCTTCCCGTGCCCTCCATCTGTTCCAGCCTCTATACATGCTCAAGAGTAAGATTAGCAGTAAAGACGGTACAGTTATATTGTTCGGGGCTGCTCCTCCGCACTGGTCTGTGCTACTAATTACACAGGAGCATACGCCTTGATACCGTGCACCCTGCCGTGTCGTCCCTTTGCTAAAGAGGAACCGCTCACTCTCGTGGAGAGAAAGAGGGAGATTGGCCTGGAGAAAAAGGACAGAGGAAGAGAGAGAACCACCTGAAATAACAGCAAGTTCCAGGCTGTCAATCCCCTGCACACTGCGGCTCCGAATCACAACTCGGTGCAAGGGTCAATCAATTCTGATGTAATGCTGGTAGGAGAGGTGGGTGGAGATGGCAGCGCCGGTCACCCCGTGGTCTCTAGTGCTTTCCAGGGCTCTTTCCTGTTCTGAGGGAGGAGGAATGTGTCTGCGTGTGTGCATGCGTTAGTGCGTGCATGTGTGAAAGAGAGGCCCCTGGCTACCGCAACCGAGTGCACATGTTAGGGTTTTGTGCGGCCAGACGTGCCCGAGGTCACTTCGGATCTCTCACACACACACACACACACACACACATACACACAATCAACGTGTTGCTTCCTTTATGGAAATCAGAGCTGTCAGCTCTCTGACAGGCTAACGTTGCAATATGACTGGTTAATCTGTGGTGATATGGCTGTCAGTCAGAGCTGACTGCGGTCCCATTGGTGGTCTGGGTCAAATAAATGTCTTTCCCACCCTTATGTGTCGTTAGAGAGGGGAGGTTCAGAGAGAGAGAGAGAGATAGAGAGAGAGAGAGAGAGAAACCTCACAGGAACAATGTGTGAGAACATATGAGTTGTGTGTGTGTGTGTGTGTGTGTGTGTGTGTGTGTGTGTGTGTGTGTGTGTGTGTGTGTGTGTGTGTGTGTGTGTGTGTGTGTGTGTGTGTGTGTGTGTGTGTGTGTGTGTGTGTGTGTGTGTGTGTGTGTGTGTGTGTGTGTGTGCGTGTGTGTGTGTGTGCGTGTGTGTGTGTGTGTGTGTGTGTGTGTGTGACAGAGCAAGGCCAGAGGTGACGCTCCCCTCACACTCTTCTTTTTTCATCTGTAATCACCCTGACATAAACATCTGAAAAAGATGGCAAAAGTCAACAAACAGCTCCCCAAGAATTCAAAAGTCGATTCTTACATGCAGATAAATTATTAGCTAATGCACTGTAGTGCAAACAGTTGCTAATGCGCTGTTCCCTTGCGTAAATAAATATGAACCTTTATGAAAACATCACTGAAAGACAGCTCTTGTGATATAACTGACGAGCTCTAGATATAATCACAATTCGATGCACAGTGTAATGTTTGTGTATACACGAGTATGATGTGATGCCCGCCACATTTGTATTATTGTAACCATGACAACAAAGTTAACCTCAAGTACTCGTGTAACCCAAACCTCGGCCGTTTCAAAACCAGGACCAAGTAGTGTTTGGGTCTAAACATTATCCGCATGTTTATTATTGCTAACATGATGACGGAAGTAGTACATCAGCCGCATGTACGCTCCTTCAGGTCGGATTATTGTTACCATGACAACAAATGGCTGGTATGCCTGCCCCTGTTTTGCTTTAATCGTATATCTCCTATCCAACGGTAGGGACAAGTGACCTATATGGTCAGCTGGGTTGCAGGACTTTGAGTGACAACCTAGAGCCACACTTAATTTATGGTGTGTTTTTTTTCCCCATGTTGTTTGCCTCAAGGTTTGATTCTGTGATGGGAGTTGTAATGTAGTAGTTGTGGACAGTTGGAGCAATACAGGAAAACAATTTTACAGCAGAATTTGATCGGAGTATAATAAAATTCAGAATACGTTGAGATATGATATTGCCTTTATGAAAAAAAAGCCTAAAGGACAAGTGAACAGCGTGGTTCTTCACCTTTTTCGGCCCATTTCACTTTTGCATTTCAGGTCATTGGCTGGCCACATAAAAAAAACAAAACTATTTTTATTCTTTGTCCATCACTCATGTACTTGCTCTTTACATGCATACACACTCATAACACATGGCTCATAATTACTCCCTTCTCCCTCCTGTTAATTCTCTTATCTCACTTTCTCTGCATGTAATTTTCTCCATCTTTCTCTTTCCACCCTTTCCTCATTCTCTCTGTGTCTCTATCTCTCTGGTGACAATGTCCTGCAGTAATGAGGCAAGGTCAGAGAAGTGAAATCCATTTAAATACTGATGCAACTCTCCGGAGGCCCATACTCAGCCTCTGCAGCACTCCTCCCCGTACGCCTCATCCAAATTGATGAATAGATAGATTCCCTTAGAACATTATATATATTATTTGTCCTGCATTAATCATTCGACGTATTAAAATTTTATTTGCACTATATTGTGTGTATTTTCTCAATGCCCTGAAAAAAACAAACATTTATAGACAGAGAAACAACCTGTTCTTTATTGTTAAGAACTAATGTGGCTAGCTGTAGTAACTGCTTGTGTAACGAGTGCCTGGGAAGTCCCTGTGTGTTTGCCGATCCCAGGTGCATCTGCATTTGAAATGTTTCCACCCTAGTTTATGGTGCACCAAGGGACCTGCCATTTCCATGTTTTAATCCCCTCTTGTGCTAAGTCAGGCTCTCCATAAAAAACACCACATGTTGCACGGCAGTGAAACGGCTACCTCATGTATGCATGTAAACTATTCCAAGGTGTGTGAGGAGGCCAAAACACATTTTTGCAGAGGGGACATATGTTTGGCCAGAGCCACGCTGGACTACTGCTCATCGAATTATTGTTCTGGAATGGTATTGGTAGCGTTAGAGGCTTGCCAATGAACAAATTATATTATTGAGTTGTAGTTTTCAGTTTCATCATCTGACCATGTTATCATAAGAGACACACGCTCGCCTTCTCCTTGATCGTGTAGAGGAGGTAGAGGGATGGGACGTCAGCTGTTGCACCAGGAATTGGAATTATATTCATGTTTTTATGGTGTGTTAAAGGCATAAATCAACATTTTCACCTTCTGAGGGCCTCATTAGAAAATCGATACCACCCTCACATCTGTGCATTAAACATGAAGCTACAGTCACCAGCTGTTTCGCTAAACAGACTGGCAACAGATCGCCCATCTCTGTCCAGGGCTAATAAAAACAGATTATATTATATAGATGCTCTAAATCTTGTTTATTTAATATCAAAAGAAAGAAAATCAAAGTATAAAAATTACACATAGTTTTTTCCATGCTTTTGTTTTAGTCAATGGTGTCAGGGTTAATGAAGTTACCGGCCATTTTTGATGGTTATTAGTATTTGTAGTTGCCTGCCTAAAGTTGCTTGCCAGTGCTAACCTGAATGTTTCTGAAAATCTGTTGCTTGTTACATAGTTATTAATTAGTTTTTCTATCAGGTTCAGATTCTGTGCAACCATTGCTTCTCACGCACTGCCAGCTGATCAACAACAACACAAAGCACTTGTGGTGTTTTCCGTGGCCCTGTTGCCTGCCTGTACGTGAGAACCTCTCTTGCATTGTAAAAATGAGCAGCCAACTATTAGTCAAGCATGGATTCCTAATTAAGTGGAACATTTTTTTTTTTCACTGCCTCTGATTATGTTCTCCTCCGGTCCCTGTCAGCAAATAATTCTGATAATTTGGTTGTGCATCGTTATACTATTTTAATTACATGGTAATGGACTCCAGTTTTGCAGCTGAGTCACAGTTCTGTAATTCTCTTTTAACTACACCTCAAATACCTGCCACTGTACTCCCATATTGTCAATGAAACTCATTTATGTGTATTCTTGCTCTGCCAGGGTCTCTGTAAACCACTGTGCTTATAAAGCCCTCAAATGGTGAGGTAATTGTTCTTGGAAGAACTATGATTTAAAAAAAAAAAAGAGGTGTGAGAGCGAGAGTAAAATGGAGCACAGTGTTTTTATATTCTTTGCAATATTTCTTTAAGAACATTTCTTACAAAAGGATATAAAAATTACTCAATGTTCTTAGAGCAGTTTGAAACCACTGCTCTGTTTAACTTGTTTTTATACACACATTCAGGATGCTTTGGAAATTATGGATTATTATTGGATTAACATTTATTACATCTTGTGGGAGCAGGTTTTTTTATGATTTCCACTTTGACTTTGCAGTGTATTCTCCCCACCTGTGCAAAACCATGCATATATGCCAGTCATTTTAAAAGCGCTTCTTTGTGAATGCAATAAATAGGCAGTTAAAGCTTAATATTTGTACTATGGGAATGACTAGCATCTGTACTTGTAAACTTAAATTGGCAAGCGCACACAGAGTTAACATACATTAACATTTTCCTTATATCCAAACATGTACACTGGATCTTATTTCTGCAAACGAATGGAAACACGAATGGAATGCATACACATGAGCAATCAGTGCACTGAATGTGATATGCATTATCTATGCACAGACAGACATATGCATAACATCAACTGGTATGAGGGTGGATCTGTATATATACTGAACAAACAGACCGCTCCCCAAATTGTTTTATTTTTCAGATTCGTATGTCATTTGAACAGTAGTATGGTATGTTTCAGACATATTAACTTAAACCTCAAGCGTAAACTCTCATACCAAATCTCAGCAAAATCTCATTAAAGTAATGACTTTACACTTGACTGTATAACTTGTAACATCTTTCCGAGACAGCAAATTGCAAAGGAAACTGTGAAGTGAGCAAAGCTTCGGTTAGAATTGTTACTTCATCATGGAGACACTTTTCTCATAATGGTTGTTTATTTTGGGTTGCACATTTTTAATTGGTTTTGAAATCCTTTCCTTTTTCTCATTTAGATTTAGAACATGAGATCGTTCACGTGTCCATTTGTTGATGCGTTACCAAGTTACACAAAGTTGTTTATTTTGCATCTATCACTTTATAACACCTCAAAAGAGGAAATGGTTTCACAACCAATCGAAGACAGACGACATATACTGCCACAATCCAAAAACGCATCTTCAGCGTTCTTCAAAAAAACGACATGTAAATGAAGCTGTAGTATCTTCACTTCTATCTCTTGACACCTGAGAAATTCAAAACAGGTGTAATCACCACAAAACTTGTGCATCTGGGCCACTGAAAAACAATCATTGTTATCTGTCAATCTTTTAAATCTATTTTCACACTTTTTTTTCTTCCTCTATTTCCCCCAACAGCAAACCATTCTTTGAATATGCGGGGATACGATGTGTGGTTTTGGTACATTTATAAACAATGCCGGTGGCCCAAATAAGAAAGTGACAGAAAGTAATCCTCTAAATAAAGGGATAAGTCCAATACTTAAAGTGGCCTTAGACCGGGGGGTTTAAGCAATTAGGGCTATGCAGAGGGATTCTGAGAGTTACCTTCACTCTCCTCGGCCCTGGAGCCTTCTCACAATAAATCTGCTATTTAAAATGTAATACCCCACGGTACTCCTCCCCTCCCCCTGCATCTCTCATTACCCATGCCATCTTAAAGGTTTAATACTGATCTGTACTTGCTGGTGCTATTTTTAACAGCACAGCTATCTGTTGTCGTTGCGTACAACATATAGCGACACAGTCTGAGAAAACCAGTCCAGGAAATGCTTCTTGCTCCAACGGTTGACAGATATACGCTGGTTAAATCTGATTCACAGGCCTTGGCACACTCGGGAAAGGTTTAGAGAGAATGATGAGTCCTTTTGCAATGTGCTTTGATGACATGGGAATGAGCAACAAACGTATCAGGACTAAGATAATGAGGATACAGCTTCTGGCCTGGATTTCACAAATGCATATAAACTACAGTTAAAATATAGCATTATGTGCCAATGCATGCCTGTTAAAATGGTTAGTTTAATCTGTAGGCCGCTATGCCACATGCCATCAGTCGTTTGGGAGACAAGCTGTGATATTGGAATGAAATATCCTCCTTTCCTGCAAGATAAACCCCCCCCACCTCCACCCCCTGCCTTCCCCTCTTTTTCTGTATTATACTTTTGTAATTGGAGGTGCCACAATGCAATCAATTCAGTTGGCGACAACAGATTTCACAATCACGTTCCCGTTTTACTTTGGAAGAGGCCACCACAACGTGGAAAATATCTAAAAATATGTCTCTTTCATGCATCATCAATATCTTCATTTCATGAGAGATGGGCATCACACTGCATTTACTATTTATCTCATAATGCCACTTGACAAGGGAGCATCTTGCCTGTGTCTGTGACACAAAATTAAAATTTTTACTCTGTAATTCCACTTTTGCAGACGGGGAAGCAGTTTCGTTTTAAAAAAAACAATAAACACTGCGTTCAGACGATTTAATGTGAAATGAGAAATCAACATAAGCAATGCAAGTCTCTCTACATCCCTATCGCATACATTATTTTGCATCCACAGCATCTCTGTGACCTTACAGTAAATATATGGTACATATACTGTATATACAGTGGCAAACTTTGAAATCATGCGGTATTCAAATTGCAACCACAGAACTGACCAGTATAACTGACTCTTATGCGTTCATTCCGGCCAAGCTGTGAATGTTTATCAGTCGAACTGGCTGTCTGAGCTCAAAATGAATCCTGACTTCTCCCACATGAACTGTACCCTACAGTACCATGTGCATCCAATAAGAAACTTCAAATAATTTAACAATACAGAGATTATTCCCACCTCACTGGGAGAGCAAAGATTATCTTTCTT
The DNA here is from genome assembly GCF_022379125.1 of Scophthalmus maximus. NCBI lineage: Eukaryota > Metazoa > Chordata > Actinopteri > Pleuronectiformes > Scophthalmidae > Scophthalmus > Scophthalmus maximus. Next base: position 6,684,772 of record NC_061535.1, read on the forward strand.
TTTATTGTTGTTGTTGTTTTAAATGCAACTGTGGGACTGTTTGTATTTCAGCGGCAATACAAGCAGGGCAGAAAAACGCAATGCTGCATTTTGATGTAAGTCTAGCCTAATTATTTGCAGAGAGGATGAGAAAGCAATACAACTGATTCTGTTTTGGTTTTTTTTCCAGATTTTTTGTCTTTAGGCAGTGTATCATTTTCCCTAGATATACACTACAAAGTGAATTCCAACTTTGTTCTGGGACACAGTGGTAAGACACAGGGATGTCCACAGGCAAAGGCCTGAAGTCACACTCTGTGATACTCACATATCTACTGTATACACCTATTTCAGCCTTGGTCTAATTACTTTCAGCCAGAGGGTCGGGGTCATCGATGTCAGCTTTGTTGACTATATGTGTAAACTATAGTATGCATCTATGTAGGTCTGTGCACATTGTAGATTTTCAATCTAATTTATTTCACATGTTGTACAGTAATGTATGTAAAAGGGTTTTTGGGGATATCATTTCTCTCATTTTCCTCTCCTCTCACTACTCCATCTGTACCCTCTATATGAAAGGGAATAGTTGAGCAGGCCTGACAAAGGGCGGCACAGAGGAGGCAGAGGTGCTGAAGGAAGCCGAGCACTGCTGGAAGGGATTCCTATCTGTGTGTGTCTCTGTGGTTGTGTGGTTGGTGTGTGTGTCAGTTCTTTTTCCTGCCTTATCTGATGATGGTAAAAATGCATTTAAATAACATTTATATGTGATGCAAAGATTTTCACCGTAAATCCAAAGTGATTGCATCTAGTGTGGTACCTGCTGAAGTGCACTAAATGTCAATACATGGTAAATGTCTCTAGTAAAATGATCACAACTGACAGTGATGCCAATGTGCAGGAGCGGTTTAATCATCCCGTGTTCAACTGTTCCAGCTGCATATGTAATGTCGTAAAGCATGAAAAAAAAAAACCTTTCAGTTGTCATGTGGTGTGTCTGAAAACAGATCAGCACTGACGGGGCCGGGCTCCCGCCCCTCTTGCCTGTCTCATCGAGCCCACCTGGCCCTCCGCATGCTGTTGTCCGACCTGGGCCCGCCGTTGCTGGGGCAACGGCAGCCGCATGCGAGCTGGCGTTGCTCTGTTCGGCAGCTCAGCCTCATTATGCTGCTGATGGCTTTGATGTGGTTTGTGAGGCTCTACCTGCATTACTGCAGCCAGTGGCTCTACCTCCAGGCCATAGCAGTTCCTGTCAACAAGTGAGTTTGCTTCCTTTGATATCGCCCTGCACTGACACAGACACACACACACACTCACACACGGGCGGCGGGGGGAAACGTATGAATACACATGCGCAGACAGGGAGCAGAACTACCTGTAAACAGACACCTTTGGAGCACACCCATCGTTGCTGACACAAGTCCCACTATGTGGAGGACAGATACATAGGTCACTGATGTGTTTAGGGAAATTGCACACGCACACGCGCACACACACACCAAACTGGATACACCCAAATCATTGGTTTGGAATCCCCCCGTTAACATTTTAACAAGACTCTCAATATTAACAAACCCATTGTAGAAGGAGTTTGTTGATTTCACCACACGGCTTTAAGCCACAAAAGGCTACATTATTTGGAAGGAATTTATTGTTATTATTTGGTACACAGCATTGATAATAAATAGCAATAAAATACCACAGAACGGTTAAATCGCATTGCAGCATAGCATATGGTGCTGATTTAATTCATCACTATAAAAAGAGCCGGCTGCAAACATGCATGCGGGCAGGATTTTATTACAATAACATGTGGGGTGCAAACATCACACATTAAATCATGGAAAGTGATAGAGGAAGGCACAGAGAAAAAGAAAAAGAAAAAGAAAAAGTGTCCATATATAAAAAAAAAATGAATGGATGGACTATAGAAGGATAAAAAAACAACGAATATGTGAAAACAGAGGGGGTCAACGTCGGATGACAAGTTCCACATGTCCGACTCTGCCGCTCTCCCTCCGAGCACTTCTCTCTCCATGCAGTGGCCAGAGCTGGTGGTGCCCAGTGACGGAGGAAGAGAGAGAGACCAAGTGACATTAAGAGTGTCTGGTGTGATTGCAGCCTCCCTCCCCATTGTTTCTATTTCACTCTCCTTTTCCTCCTCTCTACCTCAGTCTCTCAGCCTCTTTCTTCCCAACAATCCGCTGTCGGACATCAGCAGACAACAAAGTGTCCCCAGTAGCAACAGAGTCTCTGACCCCAGTACTGCTTCAGTCACCTGTGAGATCTTCTTTTTTTCCCCCTTAATCCTTTACATACATGTAGAAATCAGTCCAACGCCTGTTGCAGGTGACTGAGAACTAAGGCAGGGTCTCAGTTTGTTCTCACCCTGGCAATGAGATAAAGCCATGTAAATTGCTGCACGTATAAAACACTTTAGAGATATGTCTGAGATGAAAGAAAATAAGACACAAAAAAATAATGGACCTCTACTGTCAGATTAATGGAGAGAATCTGAGAAATGCTCGACTCTTGGAGCAAATCAGATGGAAATTAATGAGCAAAAACTGGACCTTTCCTCTCCCACCACTGGCTTTACCTCCTGACTGATGGCAAGATTAAGAGATTCATGAGGCTTGCTGTGAATGAGGAGCCTAACTTACAATAGGGGACCTGGAGAAGCTTTGTCATCAAACAGTATATGTATTAATAAAATAACTTGTTGCGTCCGTCAGATTTGTTACTTTATCTCTGCCTTTTACTTTTATTAATATAACTCCAAATTTTAAAGCTAATAAATAATCAAATTTAATTCATATTACACGTAACCATGTAATCAATAAGGCAGCACAGACTAGTAAAACAGCCAATTATAATGTTAATTGTCATCAGACTAATTAAATATGATTGAATCAAGCACAAACAATATATAACATAGTGTGGGAACTACTGTAACCAGTTGCCCTTGAGCTGCAAAGCGTCACAAACACAAATATACTACACACTCATATTGACACATGCACACGATTCACACATACATGCACATCACCCGCCCCCATTTCCTCTTCCGCCAGGGTCCAGTTCCACGCACACACGGTGGAGCTTGTATACCAGAGTTCCTTGCTCCACATCTGGGAGGAGCTGGTGATGCTGGTGGTGGGTCCCCTGACCTTGAATGCATTAACGTTCCTGCTGGTTCTGATCAGATGGGGCTGTCAACAGATATTTGGCTCACTCCCTTCCTTCACGTCAAAGTTTATCATGGCTCAGGGAGTGTGGACAGTCCTCGACCCTCTGGCAGTCTTTGCAGTGGACGCCGTCCTTGGGGTAAGTCACTTAAAAATAGCTTGGACACTTGTGCACTTTAAATAGGAGTTCACTTTATCTTGGCAAAGTGACTTTAAATTACAAAAAAAAAAGGGGAGAGGGTGAGAATGAAAATATGCAAGGATAGATGGGTGTCTTTTTTAAGGCTTTGTCAATGAGGAGGACCAAAATGATTTTGACTGTTCACAATAGTGAATCATTTGACAAAAGAACTCTAAATAAAATCACAGTTACATGGCTGTGATGGTTGTGTCTGACCTTATAACTCATGTTGTACTATTTAATGATATATATTTATTTAAATAATTATATTTGTTATATTTATGTCCTGTAAGGAACTGTGAAAGGAACACCTGCTTAAGTTTTTGAATATTAAACTTTAAGCCATCATGTGATTTTTGTTCTTATCTTCCCTTCTTTACTAATGTCCATTTTTTTTTTTTTTTTAACTTATTCAATCTCTGTCTCCTCAGCGTCTCGCCTACAGCCCTGACACACCAGTGGGAGATGCAGCCAAGCTTTACTGGCACTACTACCGAGCTGACCAATCAGGTGCAGCGGGAGTGATCATCACTCTCTTCCTCTATGCAGTTCTTTTTCTGCTCTCCATCACCATCCTCTCCATTTACCTGCTCAGGTGAGACAAACAGGAAGATGGTGTACATGCTAATGTACATAAAAAAAAAAGAAGACGCTCTGTGATCAGTGTCTGTTGTCTCAAATTAATGTATTAACTCTGGGCCCAGGAAACAGACTGCACACTTGAGGAAAAAGTAAAGTACAGAGTTTGCTTAACCATTCCTTCCCCCAACAGCCGACTACACAAAACTGCAATGAGGCCAAGGTCATAGTCAGTCTCTTCTCTGAATGACATATTCCAGTGAGAACAGTTTAGAATAAGAATCTCTCAGACACTGAGACACTACAGTCTTCTGGTGTCAAAGGTAACAGTGACCTGTAAGAGTTAATGCAAAAGGCCAACAGTGATTCAGCAGTTTCAGTAAATTCTATACCACAGTTATCCCCTTTTTCATCATACATTTAAAAAAAAACATATACCAGTGACTAATGAATTCCATCTGGCATAGTCTAACAGTCGAAATGTACAATGGGCAATGTCAAGTAAAGAACTGTGACAGAGGTCATTTAGGTCAAACAGTAGGTACTGTACACTTTAGAACAAACTATTAGAATTATCATTTTGGTATTTTTGAATTGACATGGACCCTAGACTGTCGGTGTGTAAATGACAAGGAAGACCCTTTCTGAAAAACTGTGGACCTCATCAGCCAACTATTCTCAAGCGTCCGTTCAGAAATAACTCCTTCCGCCCCCTGCAGCCTCGTGGCCATTCCCCAGCATCCGCCACTTCTTTCCCTTATCTGTCTACAAAAACCCCCCGAAAACAACAGAAAATGAAAATTAATATTAATTCATTTGAATTTACAGTGGCGTGGAATTACTTTTGAGTTTAGACATCAACCTTATGCATCCAGACCCACACGCACATTGATTTATTAGAAACAAAAAAGCAGAAATACACAAATGCTCAATAGAGCTTTCTTTTGGAACATACCATACTTTGCAACCGGTAGGAAAAAATTTAAAGCGTTTCTAATTCAAAAGTTATGTGTTTTGATATAGCGTGAACATGTAAGGCCTTACATTATCCGATTAGGCTGAATGTTTTGCATGGTTGGTGTCACTGCAGGTTTCATACATTCTGAAATGGACTGCGTATACATGGCGGTGAATGCACATACTCTATCTTAATGCGCTGTGTGTTCCACTCATGTCTTGCAGATTAAGGTCAGCCATGCTGAAGCATTTTACTTGCTAGGTCTGTATTGTGATTCAACACCTCAGACAGCAAATCTGAGCAAAATTCTCTACCGAGGCTTCAGAGAAGTACAAAACATTAATATGTGGATTCCTCACAACCTATTTTTTTTCTTTAAATGCTTTTTTTCCTCACTTTTGAGTCAAACGTTGCCTGTTTTTCTTAATTTTATAAGAATGACTGCTACCCAAGGGTCAGCCATTATGTGTTGCCACAGAATCCTAGAGAGACTACTTGGATGAAAGATGATCATGCAGCTTGGGCAGCTTGGTTGGAATACTGCATTTATATGAAATACGCTTCACCTGGGCAGCAGTTATGGAAACAAAGCCGTCAAGCCCCTTGTCCACTGAGTTCAATATCATCCCTTAACTGTGATTAAGCATGTTTCTAGCCCATACACTCAGCCATAACAATGGCTGTCCACGTGTAATAATGATCATAGAGAGGGGATGCAAAACACTTCTAAGAGTCTTTAAGAGATTGATCAAAATGAAATATAACAAATAAAAGGAAATACTCTGAGAAACCAAATCCTGTGAGGCTGGACGATGGGTCTATTTAGGCTATCCTGGAGGCGTGGCTGAAAGTGGCGACTCTGTAGTTGTGACATCGAAACATTTTAGTCCTAATGGTGCGTTCAGAGACACAGTTTCTGAACATGAGCTGAATGCATGTCTTGGTGGATTGATACTGATCACAGTATTTTTATACAGCACCTCGGCCTGTGATATAATCAGAATATGCATGTGAATCTTGATTTTTACCATATGGGATCTATAAAACATCGATGTTATTCATTTTACAGATTTTGCACCATGGAAGTAAAAAGAATAAGGTTGGGTGATAAATGACTGAATAATGTAACCCGGCATTCAACCAAGGTGTGTTCCCCCACCCTCATATTAGACTAAAATTCCATTAATGGCTCAAAATGTAAGAAAACCCTTATTGAATTAATCAGTTTGAGATTGGCGGCAGAGGAGAAGGTGCCATCTAATTTCAGTAAGCGGGACGCTTATCGGGCTCCCACTAAATGGACAATATTAAAACAGCAGCTAGTAATAATGACTTCTGCCACTCAGCCGCCACTCGGGTTTGTATTGAATGTAGGCCACGAGGCTGAAGCAAGGATGATAATTTTATGGGTTACAGTTTCCTATTGGCTGCAAGGAAGGGGCTCTGACACAGAGCGTGACCTATTTCTTAAAAAGTGCCTAGGGCTATATGTATAGATAGAATGGACTGTTATCCTTTTTTAATTACATTTTACGAAGTCTTTATTCATTGGCTGAAAAATACATATCAGCGATGTGTTTTACACCTCTATTCTCTTTGAAACTTAATAAACACCAATTTTACACCGATAGCAGCGCAGCTCTCATCCAGACAGTTACAAGGTTCAATAATGTGTCTTTCTGTATTTTTGTGAGCATCTTTTGGAAGGATATTCAGTCAAGCATGTCTCCTAAAAAATCCTGTTTCTATACAATTAAACTGAAACAGAAAATGCCTTCTATAGAAAAGTTAATTGGTGGCTGTATCATGTTCGAAGGCAAAATTGTTTTTGAAGGCATGAAGTGCAGTAACCAACGACGTGGTTTGGGAGTCACGTGATAGTCAGCCAACGTTCTTTAGTTAAAGTTATGAAAAGCTTGAGTAAGGTTGATTGTTTTTAAATATATGTTGTTGTATATTGGAATTTGTAATTATGTCTCATACAAAACATATTTGTGTTTGTAGTTAAGTCGTATAGAGACACTTTTTTTTTTAACCTATAGTACAAAAGGTTCCATCACTGACCGCCTCTTCTTACAGGAACATTCTTTGATTAGTTGTTGTATTTGTTCATTTCATACATATTGGTAAGAGCTTAAGAGGTATTGTGTTTGGCATTGAATGAAAGCATATTTAGTCATCTTAATTATATTTAAAGTCAAAGCAACGGCAACGATATATAATTCCTTTTTTGAAAATTTCCTGTAGTCAGTAATGAGATAGAAAGACCATGAATTCACAAATAGCAATGGATGAAATATTAATATTGTATGCAGTATTTAGAAACAATTTTAGTAATATTAATATAATGTGTCCCCACACAAATATACCCTACCCTGTTCGTCTTTTTGCCTACCACGGTGCAAATGTATTCCATCATTTTCTGCAAGTCGTTATGGTGACCCCTAGACATAAAGAGAACTGATGTGGGCCATATGGTCCAGGTCATATCTCACATTTAGACTCTTTCTACACTGAGGAAATCAACCTGTTTTGAAGCACAGAGCTGCAAAGATGGTGAATCTCTCCAAGTGAAAAGACGCATAAATGAATGAGAAGCACAACTCAAGTGTAGGATGAATGCATGCTATTCCTGTGTCTGAGGTCAAGATTCTTCAAACACCCCTCTCCCAGGAGCGATGGGGAATGATGCTGAGTTCAAAGCTCCCTACCAGCTTCTTCTGTAAATCCCTGTCTCCTTGATGTTGGTTTTATTTGAGAGTTGATTACCCTCTGACAGGCTAGAATCTCTATGGAAGGGCACAAGGTCTGCTGGATTTGATGGTCAGCCAAGGCATTTGTTTACAGACATGGTGATTCTTTTTAGGGATTGGCTGCATGCAGCCTTGTGTGGCAAAGAAAAAAAAATAACACTTTGGTGATGTGCACTCATCTGGAGGTATGAATCAATATGCTTTCTGCTGGGCTGAACGTTTTCTTATGACTCAGGGTGGTCTCTACTGACACATCTGCAGCCAGCACATCTGTTGCATCGGCCATCTTTGAAGCTCAGCATTCACAGTGAACAACCACCAAGGATCTGACTCCCACACATTAGCAGTTGTACGGCCATGCAGATGCACAACTATACACAGGCATGTCTACAGTGCCAGCTTGTGTTAAGCAAAGTGCCTCCCCCTCACAGGGCAATTTGTTTGATTCCTTTATCTCTTTCATTGTCTTTGACTTTTATAGCGTTACATGTTCAATAGAAGCCAACACTAGTAAAAAATAAAGACGATACAAGTGGACATGATGGTACAAATGGCACAGAGGTAACCAAAGACCCATTTATTTCTTCAATGACACAAGGGAAAGATGAATGTCTTTCCTTGCTTTGGCATTTAACCCTGTTTGATCTTTGCATGGCACAGACAGTGAATCAATACACAGCACTCTTGCCTCCACTTAACCCTTCTCACTTTTTGTTTCACCCGGAACCTCCCAGATTCCACAATGATGGCCACATGCTGGACATCTTTCAGCGGCTAACAGCCAAAGAGGGCGTGTACTTCCTTCCTCAAGATATGGAGCTGTCCAATCAGGAACTGTGCTACATTGTCAAGAAGGCAGAGCAGTGGAGAGGCTTTAATGGGGAGAGGCGCAAGGTAAGCAATGCTCTTCACCTCAAACCATTGGTGACCAATTGAGCTCAGTGTTGTTTTTGGGATGACATGATTTGCTAAAATGTCATTGATAGGACTCGGACTTGGTATGCATAAGGGATAGGGATTAGAGTTGGTTATTTGTACCTCTGGGACGTCACTGTCACAGGATGGCACTACAGCTAATCCTAGCTGAAACATTCAGTGGCAGCCATGTTGATGTCAGAATGCCTCTTATACTTCATATTCTAACTTCACATTCTAATTCGTACAAGATAATTACCCAAACAAAAGCTCAGCCGGTGAGTTGCTTGATTAGTCTGTGGAAACCTATTTCCAAACATCCTTTTTTTTAAATGCTTAACAGTAGTAGGATACATATGCTGTACTGGGAATCCTCTGAATGTGGAAAACTTGGTGTCTGGGAATGAGGGACTCCACTTTGCATAAATATATGTCCCCATGAAATTACTATCGCTTGGGAGAGGCTGTCACATGACAGCCTGGTGTAGGTCAATTGTAATGGCACAGGGTAGGGCAGTGCATTGCAGCTCACACCCGATGTAAAATCTTTGCATAGTGATTGAAAATGTGACTTGTTGAGATAAGGGATGAAGCATGCAGCGATCAAACTGCAGCTGCCTTTAATTTAATAGGCAGGATTTGTTAGTTGAATACATCGCTCAGTGTTCACCATGTTCATTAACTCCCTTGCTCTTTGCTTGCACAAGTTCATGTGGCTATAGAGGGGTAAAAATAGAACCCGTAACCACATTACGTTCTCTGGTTCTGGCAAAAGATGGACATGAAAGCCGGGAACTGGTGTACCATTCTGTCTTACAAGGCTGTGAAAACAGATTTAACCAACACCAAAAGATGCTTCCTGAAGTCCAAAAATATCTGCAAATGTATCCAGTGTTTACAAATAAATACAAGATTTATGTTTTTAAGTCAATGAGGGAAACTCCTATTGTTTCAATCTAAATTGTTCAAATGAGTTAATGGGGCGTCATGGCCACAGTGAGAGAGTGGTTAGATGTTACAACGTTCCTGGTTCCATTACCGGCTCTGAGAGTAAGAAGCTACGTCATTAGTGTATGAGATGTGTGAGTGGATGGGTAAGTGAGATATAATCTCCAAATGGCTTTGGGTGGTTGATAGGTATGACCAGTATTGCATAAATGCTTAAGTTTTAAACTTCTCATTTTATTAGTCCAAGGGCCAATTTGTTTTTCACCTATCTTGTAAGCATTAATGAACTTCAACCCTGGCAGAGTGGAGACTAAATATAAAAGGAGGATGATGAACATGTTTATTGGGAGAAAATGTTATCTGTTTGGAGACTTTGAAATCAGTTACACCAACATTTCTGATGAAGAAAATTCTTCATTTAGGTGCCTTTAGATTTCCTCTTGCTGGCACCTGCCTCCACAGCAACAATTACAGCATACTTCATACTGTCCTTAATTTAGCATTATTAAACTGATCAAATGTTTACAAATTAACACATTCTCCAGCATGATGCAAATATAGGGCTATTTCATTTAGTAATTTATACATATTATTTTATTAAAGTGGACCATTTTTCATGAAAATAACATAGGCATCACCATCACTTCATAATTATTGTAACAATTTCTTGTGTAAAAAGGGTCACTTTCCTAACTCAGCAAAGACATATCCCGATTAGACTGATTTGCCTACATGCAAATTTTTGTCATTTTTCCCTCATTAACTATTTATCGTAGACAGGAAAAAAAAATATTCATGAAGGCGAGCACAGGAGCAGTCTGACAGAGCTGAAACTAATATTTTGCAACTCTAATGATTTTTTGAATCCTTAATTAGATAGAATAAGGTTGATATGATTAGGTCAGGATGTAGTGTTTTTCATTAAAAATACATTTCAGAAACTGTATTCCAAATGTGCCCTTGCAATTAAATAATGAATCTGACGCATTCCTTATTACGGACCCAATTAATATCGGAGGCAAGGGCGTAATTTTAATAACAGTGGGCCACAAGGCCTTCATTAGCAGAGTGAGAGAAAGGAGGGATGAGGAGGAAGAAAACAAGGCAGTCACAGGAACAGCAGGGGTCTGATATTGAGCAAATTTTGGGAAAGTTATTGAACAGTACACTCTTAAAAGGATAAAGTATGACATTTTCAACAAATCAGACCTTGGGTAAAGAGGAACCAAAGGTCCTTTGTGTGTTTTACCCCAATTTGATACCAGTTCTATGTCAGGTGCCAGGCGGGGTAACTGAAAATGGAAAATCATTGGAAGAATCACAAGTGGTGATTACGGTTAATATAGTACTAAGAAGAGGCTAACATGCATAGTGATTTTATAACCTTTTCTGTATATACCCTAGAGGCGTTTTTTAGCCACAGTGGATCACAGGTAGAAGCTGCCTGTTGCTTGACTGTGCTTCAAGTTAGAAGTTTTTCAGCCCATTTGCACATTGCTTGACTGGGAATCCTATTTTTGTTTGTTTCCAGTTTTTAGATCTGGAAACCATCTGCACTATTTACAATAACTAGAAGACTAAGGCTAATGGAACAACGCTTCATTATATTTACAGAGAAACATTGTATAGAGTTCTGTAACATTATAACATAAGACAGAAGGTAATAAAATGTGGCATTGATGGAGGAAATGCATTTGCAGTGTGCATAGCATCAAAGGTTTGGCTAAATCATGTAAAGTATTGTGTCTTTGCTATTGTTTATGTTGGGAAACTTAAGTTGAGTGATCCCGTGATGATTAATTAGATTATCACAAGTTGTCTGTGCTGTGTGGTACCTGAAAACTTGACAAAATCTCTCTGATACTGCGTCTCCCTCCAGCACTGAAACAATAAAAAAATGAATCCACATTCAATTACCAACCTTCAAATGGCCTGTTATTATCAAACTTGTAATTTTCACAAGGTTGTCATTAAACATAATCTAATATCTACTTTCTCACCAATTAACTTTATGTTGGAGATCCTTCCTTGCCATATGATCATTTGAGTTGCTTCAAGGTTTTAATATTACTCTCAGGTTCAGATGTCAGCAGTAGAGCTTACTGGCCAAGCAAAGAGGGTGAATGAGTCAGGGACCTACCTGTGTGCTCTTTAATTTGATCTCAGGAAGGAAGGAAAGCGAATTAGCTTCCACCAAAGACCATTAGCCTCAAGTGTTGTTGATGAACAGGTTGACAGAGAGAGGGCATAAGTTCACCCACCAATTAAGGTATTTTTCATAATTGAACATTTTTAAGAATTACGTTGCACCTTTCGTTCCCCACCAAAAAGAAAGGTTTGTATCAGCAAAGTGTGTTGTTGTTCCTTTATTTCTTTTAACATCACAGGCAATGTACACTCATTGGATGCTAATTGTAAGACATAAAACTCATGGACAAAAACCTTTACTTCACTAGTTTCTGTAAGTGCTATGGCGCTCTTAGCTAATGCTAGCATGCTCTACACCATACTGGGGGTTGAGTAATGAGCCCCATTAATTATGTAAAGGCAGTGATGCAGATAGACCTAATTAATTGTCTCCTGTCACCCTCTTGATTACTGTACCTGGAAGGGAGGTGTTAATTTCTGTAATACTTAAGCAGGTACGCAAACTGTTTTGTCAGAGCCACCACTTTGACAATGACAGAGTGCTGGCTTACCCTCTGCAAAGCTCTTTGGCTGTTAATTCTCCAAAAGGAAACTTTCCCAGTGGTGGTGGTGACATTGTGATAATTGAAAGAGAGGGGGAGCGATTAAAAGACGTGGGGAAGGAAGGAGAAAGCAGAGAGGGGGTTTGTATGGTGGCCCTGGAGATGTTTTCGCACTCTGAACATTTGCGTACCTTCGTGACGTTTGTCTCCATATGTCTGGGTAATGGGTTACCAGCGGCTGAGTTTGGGAACACCCAAGGTGCTTTGCAACAGCAGCGTGGTTGGTGGGGAGTAAACCTGTTGAGAGTCAAATAGCACAGATTGGAGTGTTAATGATAATCTGAGTCGGGGAGTCTGGCTTTTAATCATATGAAATGTGTTCTAATTTTGATCTACAATAGCAGCATGATGCTACTACCTGACCATACAGAGATACCAGGTTCATCCTCGTTCTACTAATAACCTAAGGACAATATAAAGCACAGTTTAAATCTCATCAGAGAAGTTGATTTTGAAATTGTATCAATTACCTTGCCTTTCAGGCAAACTACCATGATATAAATGTATTTGGGTACAGAACATGAACAAGTCTCCTGAAAATGATGCTTCTCTGCAACAAATGTACAACATCAACAGAGCCATTTTATATGGATTATAATTGCTGCTGTATTACATTTTCTATTGCGTATTGAGGATAAATTGATAATTCATGTATTTGCAACTTGACAAATACATTTATGTTTATGCTCAGCACTTGGTTAGGGATGGGAAAAAAAATCTGGTTCAGTACAGACATAACTTGTTTATCTACAACTTGTTTATTGACATTTTCACCAAAACCACTAACCATAACCACAGACGGGACTATCTCTGACACTCTAAAAAAAAGCAATTCATTAGAAACAAATCAAAAATAACGCGGGGCTTAATCTGGTTCATGCATCAGTCCAACAGTGCTAATAGTACAGTAAAGTGAGTATCAGGCCACCTGAGACGCTGAGCTAAAGTCAAGTCAAGTAAAGGAAGACGGAGCTCTGAGAGGAAGGCGAACAGAGGGAGCGGCAGGCCGTGGCAGAATACACAGGAACCGCTGTCACATAACAAAAGAGCCCTCAGCTCCTGAACAGGAACCCATAACAGCAACACAGGAACAGCAGAAGAGGAGAGGAGGAGCTGAGTGCTTCGGTGGCAAAGGAAGGGTCATCTGGAATCAGAGGGCATCTATGGGTTTATGGTGTGCTTGCGTCTGTGTGTGTGTCTGTGTGTGTGTGCGTGCGTGCGTTTTGTGTGTGTGTGTGTGTGTGTGTGTGTGTGTGTGTGTGTGTGTGTGTGTGTGTGTGTGTGTGTGTGTGTGTGTGTGTGTGTGTGTGTGTGTGTGTGTGTGTGTGTGTGTGTGTGTGTGTGTGTGTGTGTGTGTGTGTGTGTGTGTGTGTGTGTGTGTGTGTGTGTGTGTGTGTGTGAGAGTGAGAGTGAGAGAGAGAGAGAGAGCATGTGCATAACTGTCGGGTCACAGGAGTCGTCCCAACCCCCCAGTCACCTCTACCAAAGAGCAATGTGGTCAGAGTGCGGGCATGCGTGCATGTGTATTCATGTGCCTAGCTGAATGTCTCTGAATGCAGGGCTGTTAACCTACATACAGAGTTCATTTACACAGTACGTCTGGTCACGTGTGTGTATCGTCATGCACATTTGTGGGTACACGCATGCAAACCTTGCCGCGTGCCTCCGTGTGCATGTCACATTAGAGTGGCTTCTTCAATTACAGCGGATGGTTTTGTTTTTAGTGGACATCGCTGAGGGCCCCGCTGGCCCGAGGCAACAGCAAGCTGGCAGGAAAGGACAGGAGTGACGTAAGAGCAAACACAGCATCCACAGTCTGAGCATTAGGGAGCTCAATATGAGATATGATTGCAAACGCTACATGCCTGTGTTCCCTTAAAAAGACACAGACCTTGCTGGGCAGTCATGCGTGAAAGTGGTGCATAGTGTTTAAAAAAATAGTGTACACTCCTTCCAATTTATCTACCACAATGTTATTTTGTGAAATATCGCAAATACCACTTTCTGGGCTTTGAAGCTTCAGTGACAAATACAAGCATATATTCAAAGTTTTTTTTGTACAGATGGGCAACAGAAATTGTTATACTTTATTAGCAGGCCACATTTTCCATTTGCAAGTGGGTGTAGTGCATCGGGAACTCAACTTGTTTGTACTGTGTCTTAAAAAGATAGAAGACAAGTTTCCCATTTGTATAACTTTTGCCCCCCCTTTCTTAGCATTGTTCTCTATGACATATGTGCCTCTTCTTTGACTTCTGTTTAGCACCTGCTGGCAGGAGCAAAAGGTCACATGGTACATTCTAATCCTGTCCCACCTACCACTTTTTCAAGATACCTGGACATGTGGAGGCATGGACACAGAAAGCACTATTTCTCGAGCCTCAGTAGTTCTGCAGACTATGTTCATTTAAAAGGTTGATTGGTAAAGTGGACAGACGATCACTATTACTGCATGTTAATCTTCCTTTAGGTTACAATCAATACCAATACTGTATGTTAGGGTTCACTCTTCTCAGGTAGGATTTGATTTGGCAGGCTTGGGTTTTGATTTAATTATTTTATTGGAATTGATTTAATCATTGTCATTCTATGAACACAGACAGATACTTCAAAGTACATCCCGTTTTAAAATTCCACAAGGTGATACACTTGCTTTTCCCTCAAACACCCCACTATAATATTCCTTTTCCAATAACATACTATTTCTAGACCATCCCACCATTCCTGCAGTAGATGGAGAGAGAGAGAGAGAGAGGAGAAAGTGTTCCAGTATGAACTCGTCGGTGTGAACAGTTTAATTACAGGGAGTGTCAGCCCCATTGCTTAATGTGTCCCTCACAATTAATCCAGGGAGAGGATGTCATTATCTACCAAAGCATGGGCCTGGGCAGGCTTTTCTGTCAGAGGGAAAAGAGGGAGGGAATGAGAAATTGAAGAAGAAATAGCAAGTCAAAACAAGGAAGTGTCCTTGGTTAGACGCCAGTGATGTGGTCAACCTCTGTGTCACATAGAAGGATCAAGCTAATATGATTAGGGATTGTTGCAAAATATTTTGTTCTTCCAATGCCTCTCTATGAGTCATCATCAATGAGAAAGAGCTTGTTCCCTTAACTTCTTCATACCCATCAGCTGTCAAATCCCCCTCCGACGTCTTTCTCCGGCCTGTTCCCCTGCCATTCCATAATGTGACACAGACGGCAACAACATTGGACTGTTGAGAAATGAGAAAATATTTTTGCAGACGTTCTCCAAACACGTTATTCATGTTAAGAGGGCTCATCTCACGCCATCGGCTGGCTTGGTTGTGTGTGCTGTGTGTAGAAAATGGTTTACATAAAAAAATAAATATATGGATTAAAGTGACGTGTAGACCTGCGAGATGACAGTATTGTCTGCACACTCAGACACACAACACAAACATGCATATGCAGCCTTTGACTCGCAGAGGTTTTACAGCTTGAACTTGACAGATCTGATTCTTTGTGACTGTCCGTCGTTAGTCACTTCTTTTCCCTTCTGTCCCTTCCTTTGCTTTAAAGAGTTTGACCTTGGCTGCTTCCTGTGGCCTGGAGGGGATGAAGAAGGTCTGGTGATTGTGACAGGTGTCGTGTTTTAACAGCCCCACATGACATCCCAAGGAGAGATAGACATTTGGATTTTTTTTTTTTTCAGCTCATAACCTTAAAGAGACAGAGTGGTGTGTGTGTGTGTGTGTGTGTGCGCGCGAGCGCGCGCACGTGTGTGTGTGATTGGCTTGGATACTTATCACCTTCAGCCTCCAAGGCCTGATTAGATGTAAGCTAATCCAAAGTCAAATTTTGGATATCAAAGGCAAAGCTCAACTTTGGCATGTCTCTGCTGCATCGTAATACAACGCTTGGTGTCCTGAATTTTTTTCAGAACTAAGCATGACATCTTAAAATGTGTTTGCCATGCAACTAGAGTGAGAGCGAGGACCACAAAAGGGATCACACGAGCGAGGCATGTCTAGGTGATGTGATTGGTTTGGGTTTGATAATACAAAAGGTATGTTAACTGCCTCTGGTTGCAGTGCACTAAATTGTTTGTCGAATGGCATGAATTCATATAGAGACATGTGTTTTAATGTCAGTGGATGCACACACGTTAATTATGTTATATCAGGATTGTGTGTGTGTAGTTGCCGGATTGAGGTTGCATATTTGCAGGTCCAGTAATTAATTTCATCTGTGCAACATTTGAATCACCTATACATATGATACCCGACAAAACAAAATGGACAAAATTAGAAATTAAAATTAGAATTAAGATATGGAAATGACTAATTTTCCCTTGATAAATAAAGCGGCAGGTAACTTAGACATGCTCCAGAACAAACCTGGAAAAGTGATCTCCTTGGGGCCCAGGGTGAGTCAGACTTTGCTTGGAAGTAAAAGATGGGCTGCTATCTGAGTTGTTTACTGTAGGCTGGGGAGTAGGCTTTATTTTCTGCAAAGGAGATTAGTTACAGTGAATTATGCATATCTTATTTTCTGGATTATTTTAGCCACTCAGAGATACTATCACACTGGATAATCTCTTTTAAAGTTGTTCGGTTTATTCTGAATGTAAATATAGTCATTGTTGCTTGTTTATCTTTTCCTGACGTCCAATTTGGTCTGTGCCACTTTAGGATCGAGAGTATTATTGCATTTTAACTATGCTTATTGAAGTTGAAATATTCATAGACTGTGATCTTTGCTTTATAGGCACAGTAATGAGAGGAGGGTGGATGAAAGCTACTGTAGCATACTAGCCATTTTGTCACTACGCTGTGCATACAGTATGTTTGTGTCCCTGCATGCAAATATGAATGGGTTGCTTGTCTTGTCCAGTGGTGCGTTAACCAGACACAGACCTTTGCTTCAGCCAAATCAGGCCCAACGCAGACAGTGTGCATCCATGCCATTTTCAAGCTGCTCCAATTATATCTGCCGACCAACCACATATTGGCCAAATTTACAATAATAGCATATCTATTTCCATTCTAATGGCTGACATTGCTTGGCTTATCCATGCATGTATGTCTGTGGTCTTTTATGCTTTGTGGTTTGGTCCTTTCCCTGCCATGTGCAATGTGCTGTAGCCCCGGTTTAGCTGTGCTTGTGTGTGTGTTCCATGAAGTCAGTGTGTGGCTACGTAACTGGGTTCATACTGTACGTCTATACATCGGTACCAATGTGAGTGAGCATGTGCACTTATGCAGTATGACCCACGATGTATAACATTTGTGCATCTGTGCTACAGTATACTTGCCCATTTATTCAAATTTGTATGACAGTGTGTGAACCCAGTACATATGCGCTGGTTCATGTGTCTAGGAGCCCGTGTTGGCACATGTGTTTGTATGCCTACTTACAATCTGTATCCGTGGTATGAGCCCAGAGCTCAGCAAACGGGCCATGAACCCAGGCCAGCTCTGATTCACAGGGTGGTGGTGGTGGTGGTGGTTGTGGAGTGGAGGGATTGACCTTCTATAGCTTAGAGAGCATCTGCACAGTACCACCCCCCCCTCCCTGCCCTCTCTTCTTCATCTCCCCACATCCCCCCCTTCATCAATCCCCCTTCTCCCTGCTGCCTACCCCCAAGTGCCTGCAGGCATTGGAGATGCATGCATGCGTTGCCTCACTGTGTGAGGCTTTGTCTGTTTGTGAGCGTGTGTGTGTGTGTGTGTGTGTGTGTGTGTGTGTGTGTGTGTGTGTGTGTGTGTGTGTGTGTGTGTGTGTGTGTGTGTGTGTGTGTGTGTGTGTGTGTGTGTGTGTGTGTGTGTGCGTGAGTGTGTGTGTGTGTGTGTGTGTGTGTGTGTGTGTGTGTGCGTGAGTGTGTGTGTGTGTGTGTGTGTGTGTGTGTAACTGTGGACAAAAGAAGTAACAATGTCTACCCTCTCACACGGTTATGGTTTCTTTTCTCTACCTGTGTATTTCTGTTGTCCGGTTTAAGATTCAGAAGCTTCCAGACAGCGGCTGATTAAGTTATCATGAGCAAGATGAAATGTCTATGTGGCATACAAGTCAAGGTTAAGGCACTGTGCAAAAATACGTCGTATAATAGTAAGGAAAACCCTGGATTTGAGCAGCAGAGCTCTGCCCACTATAGTGACTAAGAGCACAGTTTTAATCTCAGCTATGATTCACAGTACGTTACTTCCTCATCAGCAGCTCATTAGAAGACCATGAAAGCCAAAAAAACACTCCCAAAATGATAACTCGGCTATAAATAATTGGTATTAACCTCATGTGCAGTGCATGTATTGGCTAGTTCAGTTCTGGCGCGGACGAAACCACAAGCGGCCTGAACGTACTACTGAACTTGAAGACATTGGGCTGCGTGAACAGTGATGCATTTGTTTACTGTTGAACTGATGTGCCTTTGAACTGTCATACGTTCACCTACTCAGGGGCGATTTAATCCTGTCATAGGCCTCTGGGCCTGACTAAGCCTGTAAACCAACAACCACATACAACTACTGCACATAGTGATACTGCTAAGCCTCACCATAACAACTTTACTGTACATGCATTCACTTAATTTATACTTCATTACATCTTCCAAGTAACATAAACACCTCTCCGACAGTATTTCATGTAACCATGCATAATTTCAGCACAACTGCAAACACTACCACCAGTATAACTGTTAAGGGGTGACTGGAGGCAGATTGGACCCAAATGCAAAAACTCCAAAAGGCAAAGTTCAAAAAACTAAATGTATTTTAATTCTACGGCAGAAGCAAAGCGTGGACAGGCAAGGGGATTTCCTTATGCCACTCTCTTGGGGCATCATACCAACAGCAGCTCTAGCCAATGCATCTGGCAGTGGTGCCACAGGGACTTGCACGTGCTTCGCAATTTGCGTTTTTAGCCTTTTTTGAAACTTTGAAACATCAACTGCTGATCTCTCTTTCAGCGGAGGAAAGCCCATGCATTAAATCACCCATGAGCCTACTGCTGTGTGTACCCGACCGCCTCTGAGATGATTGGAATCAGCAAAGTGAATTGAGATTTCCATCTTTACTCATTAAAATAAAAAACATCATGGACACAATTAGGCCCAATCCATTGCCATGACTCATTGAGCACCTGGCTTTAACATGTACAGTGGTCTTGATCGTAAATCGTTCCAAATATTTCTCGGTATGTTATCCCTGACTCAGATCTGGTTCATCTTTAGCATCAAAACTTTATTACAGAAAGCTGGCTAATAACCAGGTGAATTGGAACCGTATAAGACATACCTGAGGATCTGTGAGGTCAAATTACTCCTCATACAAAGGAAGCTCTTCTTAATAGTATAACATGCTCCAACCAGCCCAAGAAAAACCCCTTAGAAAACCTTTTTCTTCTATTTTCATTTCAAAACCAACTCAAGCACCATCCACGACGCAATATACATGGACAACTATATCTCTCTCTACCCTTGTCTAAATCCTTTCTCCTGAGGGTATCAGTACTAGTTAACTTTTCCATCTTCAGCGCTCTATTCATTGGAGTGCCAAATCTCAAGTTTCATGCCAGAACCAGCCACTGCCCTGTTCCAAATACCAGGTCCAGAACCAGATTTGGAACCCCCCCCCCCCACACACACACACACACACTCAACACTCAACATAGCTCCAGTCTCTTCCCTATAGTCTCAGTCCCAACCGTAGTCCCAGCCACAGCCGGGGCTTCCATGTGCGACTGACACATAAATAACCAAGCCTGTCCGCCACCCAGGCAAATTCAAATGCACCTGTCAAAGTGATGAAGCACCCGCCCGCAGGGAAGCATTGTTTACATTTTCACTCCACTCTTTGCAAAAGTGAGATTCTAATTATTTTTTTTCCCACTGTAAATTAAAGCCAAGTGGGACAGAATTACAAACCAAAAGGATCATGGTGGAGGCAGGAGAAAACCCCAGCCCTCCTATGCATGACTGGTACAGGGTGGGTAAGGGAGTGAGGAAAGTGTATGAGGTGTATGTGTGGTGAAGAGGGAAGGTCAGCATCTCGTGTCTCTAAGATTTGAGTGAGAGAGAGAGAGACGTGGAGAAAAGGGAGGTATAACATTCGCAGAGGCTGTGTAATGAGCCTACTTGTGTTGTGCTCGTTACATACAGGGTCTAGAGAACTTCAACCAACTGGAATACATTATGCCCTCACATTTCATACATAATAATGTGCCAAAAATGTGCTGCATTATTTTTCATACCAATGGCCATGGAGAGAATAAGACCGAGAGAGTGAGTCGGAGAGACACAGAGAGAGAGAGAGAAGAGAAAGATTTAATTAGTCCGTGGGAACATGCAAATGGAAGGTAAAATTAGACAGAGGAAAAGATACCTGGGGATGAGAGGGTGCATAAATTGTAATGATGGTTATCTAGTTTGGATCAGTCACATAAGGATCAGGGCGACTGACAGGCCCGTACGTGCCCACGCCTTAGGCTCCTGGCCTGGACAGTCGCCAGCCTGGCTTATCAGCCTGCCCGCCCATGGAGACTTCTCCTTCTCTCATCCCTCCAGTCACACACAAGCATATGTACTTCTATATCATACACAAATGCAAACAGCTGCATTGGAATACTAACTTACGTGGACACATGTATATAACCACACATTCCCAATAAAAGCTTAGCATTTAATACCAATGGACAGCTCACTCTGGAGCCTTGATAGTTTGTGTTTATTAATCAGTGATGCATCCCCCCCTTAAGGCAGTATTTTCAAAAAGGCGGATTTTGGGATACATTATTTGGCTGCTGGTGACTTCATATTTGCTCTCTAGACCCTGTAATTGGTTCCCATTTTGCAACTGGCTATGGCAATATTTTTCTGCAAGGTCACAAGGTGAAGTTTGCAAACTGTCTTGGTTGTCAGCAGAGACTGTGCAGATGGGGTCACTAGACTTCTTCTAGACACTGTGTTTGTATCTGATGTGTGACAAAATGGAGGAAAATGTCAGGCATTGATATTTGTGACGGTCAAGGACGTGTGAGACAAAAAAATCTAAAATCCAGTGTACCTCACTCCCAGACAAACCTATTACTAGATCAGTGTGTCACCCAGTGGAAAATCACTATTTAATTCCCATAAACTGTCTGCCCTCTTTTTAGCTGTTAGTTGGAAGTTTAGATCTTAATTTAGGTATGAATATGGGTCAGTTTTTAAATATAACACAAAGGAATATCCTTTTAAGAATGAAGTGCATTTATCCTTATTACCGAGGCAGTGATGCCCTTTTTTGTAGTCTCAAACTATGATTTCAGTGACAGAAATTCCAAATTCACCCTATGATAGATGATAGACAGTATTTGCACACTAGAGGGATGCAACAATCCAATGCTGATATTGGATATCTGTATAATACTGACTCAAATACCTGGTTTGGGTATCGTTGATAGTTGCGCCTATCTATCCAATTCAGTTCTATGTTGTTTATTTCTACATGCACGTACTACCTCATGCAGCAGCAGCTTGCTGGTAGACCTGTATATTTTGCCAGAAGGGGAGCTCACATAGCATGGAGGCAGCTAAAATCAAAGGGTCAGCAGTTAGGAAGTATTTCCAACTTGCTTTTTTTGTGCTGTTTCGCACAGTAAAGCATACAGCTGAATAATTGCACACTGGTATTGAATGTGTCGACAGACACCCAAAGCCCCTCTATCAGTATGAGACAAAAAATGTTGGATTGGTGCATCCCTATTGCACACACTTGCATAAAAATGATTGACAGGTCAGACACATTTTATCACTTGTCGCAGTGGATTTTTTTAAAACAAAACCTTTCCACAGTCACCTGTATTCAAGCACTGATTGCTTTTATTCTGCATTCATGTGTGGTATATGGTACGATTGGGAAGGTGTGAAATCGCATCTTCTCCCAGAAAGACAGACAGACTATATTTGTGAACCGTGGAGCCATGTCTGCAGCTGTGCCATCCCCACTTCCTGTGTCCCTGCCCCTCCCCTCCCATTTGCCATGTGCATTTGCAGTAATGTCTACAAATCCTGAAATTTATGTCCCTGCTGGAAAACATGGTTTGCCATTTATAGTCATCCGCTAAAAGAAATAAGGCCTGTCGCTCCTGATGTAAGTCAAGGGACTGATGCAGACTCTATCAGATTTCTAAATACAGACCCCAACAATAAATCCCAGCTTGATTGGATTTGAATTGGGTTAGCTCACTTGAATGCTATCTGCTTAACCCACAGCTGGCCTGTCTGCTCCGTGCAGGCATTGAACCTAAATCAGTCACTTAGTGCTATCACATGGAACAATGGTGGAGTGGAGAGAGCACTCAGGCTAAGACTAGGAGCCAGGCTAGTAGCAAAACACAACACAACAGACCAGAACAGAGTAGTGTAGAGCAGACGGGCCCCTCTAATGCTCTTTGCTTTTTTGTGTCTCTCAGCAATGATGCATCCTGGGAGCCATGGTGCATTACATGAAATGGCATCACCCAAACCGAACACACAAACACCTTTTCAGGCTTTTGTCTCATCTTGTCAACTAGATTTCCCATGCTTATAAGCATAGGATGGTGGCGTGGTTAACATGGAAAAAAATCTATTTTCATGCAAGTCAAAATACATACACATGCCCACCACACAGGGCACAGGTGAACACAGGGTGAATACACGGTGCTCCTGTCAACACTGTACAGTTCTTGCAAATCCTGGACTGGGGCCGGGTCCCAACACTTCCTGTGGCCAGTAGAGGAGGAAAGGGTGATTTCTCGCTCTTTCGTAAAAGATTTTAAATGTTTGTTTTTTTAAACTGTATCATAAGCAGGCTGAGAACCACAATATAGGAAGAGATCTGGGGTTTTCTGCACACTCCTGCTTGTGTTTAGTCCTCCCAACCCCGAAAAAAAAGCAGTAAATCAAAATACACACACTATCCAAACAGACTGATTGCTGCTGTTTACTGACGGAATTCAGGTAATCACTTTGCCCCAGTGTGGACCAAGGCCAAGCTAGAGGCAAGGCACAGTTGAGGCGATTTCACTAATGAGCGGCTGAATTAGCATCGAAGAGATGCATCCCCCCTTCCTTACACACGTGTACACACACACACACACACACACACACACACACATACACCTTTACATTTTCTTAGCTTGTACTCTTTTTTTCTATGCACTCGTGACTTTTTGACTTTTTGACAATGAGGTCTCTCCTACTCACTGGCTGTCGAGTTCTCAATTCATGCAATGTCTCTAATTACAAGTGTGATAATGGCTCCCACTGTTTTCACAGTGAATTGCCTAGAGTTGTGTTTGGCTAAGTGTTTACAAGTGTGGGGTGACATCCATATGCCACTAAATTAAACTTCTCCTTCAGCTTGACCCTGCCACATATTGGCCCGCTGAATGAGACCGGCTTTTTTTTTTTTTCTCCGTGTATTTTTAAACAACTCATAATTACTCAACCAATAACAGGGTCACCTTGAGTTTCACAAACTACTTGACAAAACTCTGTGTGTTTGTCATGTGAGTTTGCAATATTACCTTATAGCACATGAATGCATACACACAAGCAAACAGAAATCCATCTAAAGAGTCTCTCATATACACTAATGAAAACACACCTTTTCCATGATTGTGCGCACATCACAAGAGCAATGGATGCTCCCATTTGGGCTCTGTGTGTGTGTGTGTGTGTGTGGTTTCATCATTGTGTCTCAAATTTGAAATGAAAGTTACAGTGATAGAGATGATGGCTGTGCAGTATGTGTAGATGAGGTCTTGCAACTACTTATCACATCATAAATCAAGAGATTTGGACCTACATTTTGCCTGGCAGTCTGGAATATGAATTTGGGATTAATTTAGGACAAACCAGTTCTGCTATTCTATAATTATATTTACTCTGCGTGGATTTACTGCTTTGTCTTTGTAATGCACGTGATCGGTAGACCTCCAAGCCTTAACCAGCACTATCACACTATCAAAGAGGGAGAGAGCTTCCATGATCTTCATACATGGATGACTTCGAGTTACATGACCTATATAACACGTTATACGGTCCGCTTGCTACCTGTGTCTCATCCTAATAGAGAAGGGCAGCACATTACAGGTGTGTATGGCCCGAATGCACACACACGCACACACACAATGAGTCATAAACAGGCCTGCCATCAGGATTATACGTGAATGCATGATCTCAAAAACAACCTGTCTCTTTATCTGCCACAGATCAGGCCCCATAGGACTCATGCACTACTAGGAATTAACATGCTGATGTACTGCACACCAGTGGTGCTTATCTGGTGGCTGCAGTTGTGTGTAATTAAAATGAACGGCATGGGTAGGTTTAGATGTATTTTAGTAGGACGCGCCTGGGTTTTTAAACTTGGGTTGTATTAATTAAATAAACATTTAGTTATTGACCCTTTTTTTCTGGTCACACACTCAACTACAATGTACACTGGAGCAAAGGCTTGAAAGTATGTAATGGAATATGTCTTAGGTGTGATATATATTTTTTCTTCCCTTGTCTGTTTATTTGTGTGTTATAATGTTTGAATAAAAAAATAAATTGTGTACTTTGTAGGTGGCAGTCCATGACTATATCTGGACAGCAGAAGACCCCTTCTCAGGCTCTGCAGCTTCCAGTGATGACCCATCGAGGGAGGGTGCGCCCCTGCCAGAGGGCGAGACCAGCACACATGTGGTCGTCTACACCCTGTACCTGAGTGGCCGGAAACAGAGATACCGACACTTCCTCCGACAGTCAAATGGGGCTATCGTTGAGGTGTGATATCAACATATTGCATAAATTTTTTGCAAATGTTCAGTTTATTTTGTTATATCATACCTTGCTTTTTCTCAATGAAATATTTATTTTTGCAATATAATACACAAATTTACCATAGAAATTTAACAGTCCAACAATTCTGCCATCTAACAGCAATTGATGCAGAAACTACTTCCTTATTCTTCAGACTGTTCAATAATATATACAAAAGTACAGTACTGAATGGGTGAATTAAAATTTTTTTTAAAACATACTATCCCATAACTATAACTTGCAAAAACTTATTGAACAAAAATCACCCTTTGCGCCTTCTGCAGAAATGGTAACAACCTTTCATAAATGTATCGTGTTATAAACCCCAACACCTAATCCTGTTTGACACCGTGTTTATGACTTAGGAAAAAAAAAGGGTTAAAAAAATGATTTAAAAAAACTTTCTTCGATCATTTTGTCAGTCCCCCCAAGAGCAACCTGGATCATCCCAATGAAATTAATATTTTGACATTTGAGTGTCAGAGGAGTTACAAACAGTTAGCTCTGAGGCACTGTTTTCTTCTAATGGTTCTCCAGCATAATTTGAGTGATGGTGAGCTTATGTGAGTAAACATATAGCATGGTACATTTATTACTTTCACTGCGTGCGTGCATATGTGTGTGTGTGTGTGTGCGCGTGGCCTCCAGACCTCTGCATAGTAGATAAGACATCTGGTTTTCAAGTTTTATATAGCCAAACAGAGCATGCACATATTGAGACAAGCACTCTTTGCCTCCTACAAAATGAAAAAGAAATACACACGCAAATGCGCAGGCCTACATATATTTACTACACGTATAACCTAGACACACACACACACACACACACACACACCTCTGCTGTTTACTGAGTGAAACACAGTTAATTCCTGACATTTCTGCTGCGAGAACTCATTTCTACCCTGCCAACTCTCGATTCTTAAAGCTGTGAAGGGAGTTTCATAGAGGCCACCTAAGTGAAATATAGGTGTTACTGTCCTTGGAACACACACACAAACACACACACGCTCTCTCTCTCTTTCTATTGCTCTCTGATGCTCTCTTTTCTCACACCCACTGTGTCCCGTGGGTGTTGCTGTCTGTCCCTTGCAACATAACAGGCAGGGGCCTCCAGTAGCAAAAGATGCCGATGGCGTCCTCTTTCACTCGCTGGTAGTGGGGAGCGATAACACCGGTGCTCGGCGTCGCCGAGAGAGCACTATGCCAATCCCCTTCGCCTCACAGCACAGACCCCCCACTTTACATATTCAAAACTAATCCTCCCCTGAATATGTAGACTGGTTTTTATGTATAGAGCAAGATCCAGGGATCACCAAAGGGCATCCCCAGTACTCGGAAGAACACTTGAGCTGATTTTATTAGTGCTTTATATAATTCTGGCAGCGATACACACACTGCGACGGGGTGCTGTGTACAAACTGCCTTCAGATGTAAGGTGACAGCTCCTCAGAGAGCAATAACATCCAAGCAGGCCACTTATACAAAATTTAAATAGCTCAAAAATATACTGTAGAATGCTCTACTGTAGGGTGCAGTGATCACACTAATGCAAATAAGTTCATCGTGGTTGCCGTGACATTATAGAGGAATTTAATTGGTTTGATAGTATAGGCTTGTGGTTTATCCAAATAATATGATGGTTTATGGTGATGTGGTTAAACTGCTATGTAACTTATTAAGTATTACATGGCATGAATTATATTTGGATAATACAAAAATAACTAATATAGCTTTTTTTCACTTTAATCCAGATATGCTGAGGTATGCTTTGCTATTTTCAGAGGCCAATTTGCAATGTATTAACATACTTGTAATTTAACATTTCAATTGAAGCTATGTACCATACACTATAGATAACCCTTTTTTGTTGTTGACATTAGTAGTAATATAGTACACAGTATGTTCTTTGTTTTTCTGTCCTAAAATCTTGATCTTCAGGGAAGACGGTCCTTCGAGCAGGGGGTTTAATGCATGTGTCAAAAATATTTAACTTAATTTGACTGTGTGATACTGTAACTTCTCCTCCATCCCAGTTAGGTAAAAGGCTAATCCTGCTACTTTAAGAAGTCTGTTTCCATTCACTGAGGAAATATTGACGAATGACTTATTTCCTTTTATGATCTCTGTTTTCGCAGGCAGTGTCCTGGATACCAATGCCCCCGAGGACTCGCTCCTCCCTTAGACTAACATGACCACAGCTTCGGGGGCCGGCAGCTTTGCATAATACCCACAAATTTACACACTATATTTGTCTAAACGAACACCTTAAAAAGCAAGTCCTGGAAGAAGTGCCCTGAGCTATAGACACTGTTAGACACTGTTTGGAAGGAACAGAACAGTGAGGTGTGTCCTGTTTGATTTGCTGGAATGCGAGAGGCTGAGCAAGAGTCATGAGAAACTAAATATTTCTGTTCTTTATTCAGCTATTATTGAACTAGCAATTTTGACTGAAAGATGTTTTACATTATTTTGCAGGTTAGTTGGATTGGAAGGAGACAATTTGATGTGTGTGTGTGTGTGTAGTAAAAAATATAACAATAATGAAGTCTTTATTGACTTGCATATTGAATTCTGTTTAAAGAAACTTAATATTAATGATCCATCATATGCTCTCATTCAGTCTGGTGCCCAAGGCAGGCATCTGTAATATTGACCACATTGAAGGAATCTTCTGGCTGAATCGCAAGCATGCGAAAAAAAAAAAGTTAAAGCTACGTTCCCATCAGTGCGCTCCAATAAAAGACATTACAGGTAAAGTGAGGTGTTGCTTTTCAAACACTCATTACCTATAAACAGATGTTCACCAGCTGCTCACTCACAAAATGTGCTGCTGACAACAACTGTTGGGGCCAAAATTATGCGGGGAAATGCATCTATATAACCTAGGACCTTCAGAGAGGGCCTCGTAACCACTCTGTCTGAAGAAACAAGATGGCTGATGAAGAAATTAATGCAGGCAAAGCCATTATCTTCCCTCCTAAAACCACAGTGGGTTTATGTCCCCCTGTGTCGTTTTTCCTCCCAGGCTAGCATTTAAGTGTAGATGGACTTATGAAAAGATAGGACAAGCCAACTGTGCTCCTTTTGTCTCCTTTCCTCCATATGGGAGGCAGCAGCATATGCAAGAACTGGCTCAGCTTCTGTAAAACTTCCATTAAAGATGCACAACTAAGGCTCTGCCAGCTTGAATATTACCTCTCTCCACAAATTATTTATGGCTCGGAAAAAACGCTGATGATGAGCATCTCCTGCGACTTCTATAAATAAAAACACTTTTCTCTGCAATTTCAGCCAAGCTCCTTCTTTTTTTTCCCCCCTCCCTTTTTTGGGAATGTGCTTAAGCGTTTGTAGAAACAAAAGGTGTGCAGTTTCTTCACATAGCAGGTTTGTTTAACGGCATTTGATTTCATTAGGGTTAAAAGCAGCAGACTTGTCTGAGTTGTATTGAGCATAGTTTGTATAATTACCAGTCGTTATTGTGTGAGAAATAGAGAGCAGAAAAATACAAAGTTGGAGAGAGCACATGGGCTTGATCTTCGACATGAGGGACACCTCATCATCATGATATGCTCTCAAATCTCCCATTTAACGAGGACTCTTTTTCCCGACGCTCCGTGACTCAGCCCGTCGTCCGTCTGCACATCGCGACGACTCTTCGCCGGACCAATATTGACCTAATTTAGCATGCAGAGAATATGAAGAAGTTAACCTTTCGAAAAAACACCTTGCAGCAACATTAATTGACAAACCACGTCAATTTTCCCTCCTACCCCTCTTTTGTAATTACTCTGCCGCACGTTTGATTGCCGCTGCGGAGCTGAGGACCCACGCTTCATTTGCCGTGAGGTCATCGGCAGCCCTCAGAAATATGAATATGATTTATACAGGAAGTGAGTTTGCGCTGTCTGCTGCCTGCCTCTGCCTCTGTGTGTGTGTGTGTGTGTGTGTGTGTGTGTGTGTGTGTGTGTGTGTGTGTGTGTGTGTGTGTGTGTGTGTGTGTGTGTGTGTGTGTGTGTGTGTGTGTGTGTGTGTGTGTGTGTGTGTGTGTGTGTGTGTGTGTGTGTGTGTGTGTGTGTGTGTGTGTGTCTCTCTCAGAAGGAGAGAGGGAGGGGAATGTCCTTGGCTACGTACTATGTTGCATGAACAGATTAATGCCTCCCTGGCAGCCATATCTGCTTCGGAGAAGGACTTCTCCAAAGTACACCACACATAATTATCTGGCCTGTTTATACTAGTTTCAGACAAAGAAGCACTCTGTGGCACTTATCTTATCTGTGAAATTTGCAGCTTCAGAAATACCAGCCTACATATTTGACTTAACTACTCGATGCTGCTGTAATGAAATATTGAGTGTAAGTTGTGCGAAAAGAATGCAGAAGTAATTTTGACTTAACCCATCACACGGTTATTTATACTTTAATTTAATCTAATTTCTTCATATATTAATTGTTAAACCATATTTTGTTGTTGGACAAATTTACACTCAATGGTTTCATCGTGGGCTATACCAGTGAGCTTTAAGTCGTATTTCCGATCATTGCACATAAGTAGGCCAATTCAGAGTTGTGAGAGCTGTTTCCCCTCTGGGACGAGAGGGAGTGTGTCATGGAGTCTCAGTTCCTGCTTGTCCTCCAAGTTCACTGTAAGCACCAGGTCAGGGGAAGACAATATACATGTCAAAAGCGCTCTTGAGGAAAATAGTGTTTCTCCTGCTAATCTTCACAGTCAAGTTCAGCCCGTACTTTGAGATGTTTGATAAATTTTGACCCCCGGAATATGCAGAAGCAATGTTTTTTCATCTTTGTTCTTACAGTCCATTTATTATAATTCTTCCATTCATGCCTGTCTGAGCATCATTGACTGCATGTTGGGTTTTTTTTGGGGGGGGGGTTTCTGAAGGTGATAGGTGACATGGAGGGGGCACACAGCGATCCCAGGATGGCCCCCTGCCCAGGTCAGGGCTCAGCCAATCAGAGGGAAGACAAAGAAGGCGTAAGTGCTCCACAGCAGCTACGGAAACGGAAGAAACTATTTTGCCGTGAGTGTTAACCTGAATCGTATTTGCATGTAGCTCACCATATTTGAGAGCACACAAAGATGAGTACACACTCAAACCTAACCCATCACCTTATCTCACACGTTACCCTCTTCCCTGTGCAACTTTTCTTAGTTTCTGTTTGCTCAATTGAATTTACACAGTTACATCGTGTGTTTGGTTCCCTCAGGGTCCCATCGCGTTGAGCCAGTAGGAGGAAGCGGGTGTGGCTCCAGTTTTGCAGTGTAAGACCTCAACCAATGACATCAAAGCAAAGAGAGATAGCTGCAGCCTTAACTGATGTAAGTTCTCTCATCAACCGTCTGTTTGACTTTAAGACTTTACAGTATTCTGCCAAACTAGTTATTGTTGGATATTTGAATATTCTTTTATATGTTTGTGTTGTACTTTGCGGGAACTTTACCCATAAATGACTGAAAGAAAATGCAGTAATATATATATATATATATAATGACAACTAAACGATGACAAACATCCAAATACAAATCACTAGATTTTATTTTAACTGCAACCTTAAAGGAGACATGTTATGCTCATATTCAGATTCAGAATTGTAATTTGTGTTATTACTTGAAAGGTTTACATGCTCTAATGTTCAGAAAATGCACCAGTTTCCTCATGCTGTTCATTCATGCAGCTCCTCTTGCAGCCTCTCTCTGAAACACATGGTTTTAGCTCCTGTCTCTTGTCTCTCTCAACTCTGCTCTGATTGGCCAGCTGGCCCACATGGTTTTGATTGGTCAGCTGCTTCCGGCGTATGTAGGAAGTGTCGGCCTGGTTTGACGTGCCAGACTAGCTGCTGGTGTGCCACTTAACTAGCATTGTGATATCATATATCACAATGGTATGAAGATAGATGATATGGAAGCATCGGCCGGACTACTGACAAGGCGTTTCAGGGGCTGCAGGAGCAGAGTTTTTTGTCAGGGAGAAAAGCTCTCTTTACCGCAGACTGGCTTTTTAACTTTGCATACCTTTTACGTACACAAAAAAAAAAAAACACATTAGAGAAATGGGAAAAACTGAAGAACCATAATATGTCTCCTTTAATAAACATAGTAAATGTGAACTGATTAGCTCTTTGTAATTTAAATTACAATGTTCAGGAGCTCATCTAATTAAGGCAGGTAGTTGAGTGGTGCCTCAAAACGATGAAAAAGAAAATCATGATTTTCTAAAAGTCTCTAATCAGAACACGAGTGATAAAATATCAATATTGGCCTCACATTAAGCAGGATAATATTCTGGCCAGCTTGATTTGTATTGAATATGTGTCTGCTAGCTGGTGCTCAGTGTAATGAAGTGGCTCACAAATCAGGCCATAATGACCACCGACTTACACATATTGCTTAATTAAAGGTTGTGAGCTTATTAGCATGTGTCTGTGGCACGAGGCTCAGGGAGATGGGGAATCGGGGCCGATGTCGTTCAGGGCCAAGGCTGTAAAGGTTTTATAGATAGCTAACCTATCATACTAAAGCCATAGCCCCCCTAAAATTGGATCTTAATAACCTGTCATTTTCATTGATGATGATTCTCCTTTATGGGCAGCCATTACAGATCAAGTTCTGGGTCCTGTTCGATGGCGATAGCGGTCATTTGTGCTCGTCATTATCATGAATACACCTTACTTTGGCCTTGGAGTTGCTCCTCACCTCCATGTCTAAACCTTCGCGGTCATTTCCCCTGGGTGGTGCACAGTGCATATGTACACACACACAACACATTCTCTCTCACACACACACATTGAACACTTAAGTTTCTGATCCACGGAGGTCTGTTGGAGCAAATGCCTTTCCAGCCTTGAGGTTCTCATAAAAAGAAAAAAGGGCAAATGTAAAAGAAGTTAGTCTAAGACGTGGAATGAGGAAAACGCTACACATCGTCATGGTCGGATGTCATAGACTCTCATGTTGCAACCTGCCCCTCTGTCTGCCTTTGACACTAGCCAGATCCTATAGAGCTAATGCGCCCCAATTAGAGATCATTCCATTAACAGTGACAGTGCTACACCCCCCAATTCAATCAGCCCCCTAATGAACATTAAGCAGAGACACTGTCTCTCAGAGATGACAGGATCCTCCTCTCTCTCTCTCTCTCCATTTGTCCTACCTTACTGGCTGCATCATTTAACCTAACTCTTTGGTTTTCTTTTTGCCTACTCTGTTGTCTATCTTTGACGTTGATCTGAAGAGGAACATCAACACGGTTGAAAAGAGTGAATATTCTACCGGTCTCCAGTTTTTTTCTCCTCCGATATTTCAATATATGAATCTACAAATTGCAATGAGCGGTTTTTCTGTTCTCCTCTTGCTTTCGGTCTCGTGTGGCGTTTTCTGAGCGCGTCACCACCTTTTTTTGAATCATCGTCTTCAAAACAATGCCCTGTGCAGTATTTTCAAAAATGGGGGCAGAGGGTGCAGATGCAGAAGGGGCAAAGGTATTTCAATGGTTCAAATATTTGATTGTTAATGACAAACACCATTTCAACACAATTTAAATTTCAAATTGATCCCTGGGAGCAAGTATTTCAAGGGGGGGGGGAGAGGAACATACCCCAAGGTCACTGCTCCACAATTTGCTGATTTAAGTTGAAAGAAAACCTTTTTTTCTGCAGAACTATCACAAGAGAACTGCAGCGCCTGCATCTGCTTAGAGCCAGCCCAACCTGGGGATGTTGCTGGAGAGTGAGAAAAAATAAAACATAAAAAGAAAAAAATAACACTTTGTCTAATTCTATATTTATATAGCCCTCAGCTTGAGGTATTCACATAAAACAGTTTGTATTGAGAAGTGCTGCGGTGATCGTTATGCTGCATGTAGAGATCGGCAACTCTTCGGGCACGGTTGGCGGGAGCAGCTCTGCCTGATTCATTTGAATTAAAGTTACCCAACTAAATAAAATGGATTCAAATTCCCACTTTTATTCTCTGCAAACATTTTCTGGCTATTTTTTCTTTTTTTCTAAGAATCCACAAGCATTTCTTTTGATGAAACAGTTTGCACATTTACTGTCTTTGCATACATGTCTGTATTTTCTATTTGCCCAACTTCATTTGTTTGATGTTGAAATGTAATTATGTCTTGTAGACGGTGGAAGAGCTTGGTGTTCGGATGTTTTTTTGATGTGTGTACCTGGAGCATTTTCACAAGAAAAATATAATCGTAAATATTAAATCTCAATGCTACTACAACTTTATTCCAAGCTGTGTTGTGGCATACACAAAACTAAATGTATGTTCCATGTTTTTGTGCTTTCTTTCCCCTCCATTCTTTTAATGCTGTTTCTTTTCCAAAGAAAACTCACATCCGCTTTAAGGTTATACCAAACTAGTCAGATGAAAGAGCCGCTGTGTTTGGCTCAGTAACACGTGTATCGATCCTCTCCCCTTTGATATGAATCCTAGTTGGACCTGACTACCTGCAACACCAGTGTTACGATGGAATTCATGTCACTGTGGCAGAACAATAATATGCAAAGCAGATATACATTCCGAAGCTGTATTCTTCTCCACTGACCCCGAACATGATTTCCTGGTGCTTAAGTCGTGGAAAACACACACGGTCGGGGTGTGCGATGATGTCAACATCGTGCCATATTTCTGTGGCATCTGGACAGATCATGTGCCTCTCTGCACACATATTTATTTATTTTTCCTCTTCCAGAGCAGTGTCAGGGAGGCAGATGTCCTGCTCACAGGGAAAAAATAATTTGTGGTGAAAAAAGAGGGGGGGGGGGGGGGGTAGAGGGAAAAAAATATATGAATATGCTAATTTTGTCACAGTGTGGAACCTTGTAATGAGTGGGAAACGTTGTCGCCATCTTTCATTATGCAGAGGTCATTGTTTAATGCCAGTCATCTGGGCCCAGCTTCTTCTCTCTGCAACTCCCACCCTCCCCCCAACCTCCCCTGTCATCTCACAGCAAGTTGAAACAAACTACAGCCTGGCATGAGGCAACATGGAGGACACACACACACACACACACACACACACACACACACACACACACACACACAACCTTGTAGATTCGTATTTTGTTGATTCTTTAGCTTTTGCGACGCACATGCTGGATAAGTAAAAAAATTGTATTGTGTCATATTTGCCATGTCAGTATATACTATCCTTGCATGTCAATATTTACAGAATACCCATGCTGGTAACTGCATGTTGCACGTTTCATTTGTGCAGAACTTAACATACGAAAATGAAAATGCAAGTTGAGTATTAAACATTTGACCCATATCAGTCCACCATGGTGGAACTTGTGTGGACCGTTGTGTAAGAATGCACGAGGCTGGCTCTATCGCTTCTTGAGTTTAAAGTTCAAAAGTAGGCACAGCTCATAGCTGTTGTTGTTTCTTGCTTTCCTTTTGATCAACGCCCTCCGTGTTTCTGAAGATTGCTGAGACAGCTTGCTGCTGTTCTGACTCCTCTCTCAACAGCTTTCCTATAATTTCCGCTGGCGTCTGCCTGACATTGAGCTATGGGGCTAATCATTAGGTAAACCGGTCTCTCTCTCTGCCGTGCACTCTTCAAATAATCCCGGTTTTGAATGCTAAAAATGTAATGAACTTCACGGTTCATTGTGTCTGACATTGCTTAATTAATGGGTGCATTTAAAGTACATAGGGCCCCAGTAATTGATTTATATGCATGATTTGCACATACAGCTGTTGGTTCCTGTAGGAGACTCATCACTCAAACAGTGGCTGTGCTGATGATATGCTGGCTAGGTGATATCAGGTTGTTCTGCATGCCAATCGAGATCGGCAAAATAAAACCACTTTATATGTTAGTATATATTGAGATTATTAAGAACTACTTCAAAAAATGTAGCGGCCATTTTAGATAGCATATTTTTAACCAAATACAATAAGATTAGCCCAGCAACATGTTTGGTATGCACACCATTAGCCCCCTGTAACATATTCAGATAAAATTACCATGAATAGCAGAGAAAATGCCTGATGAGTGTTGGTGAGTTGATGTGTCCATGTGCCTGGTCGCTTTCGACACAGACATCTTACATTACTGCACCTGCCAGGACAGAGCTGGACAACAACGCCATGGCACTCTATCGATGGGCAAACAAAGGCACACTCGACGGCCATGTTGTTGGTTTCAATCAGATTTTTGTAATGTCCCTATGGGCAAAACATGTATGAATCTGAGTGAGTACTCTTTATTTGGTTTATACACATAGCAGATAGACTGGGTGTGGCTCCGTTACACATGCATGGTGCTGGGCAGCTTAACTAGTGGCCACTGTGCTATAGCAACCATGCATACATGCATCTACAGTAATTCTGGTCACACTGAATTTTCATCGTGTGACCAGATGCAATCTCGAGGATGAAATTATCATGATCCAGGTTGCTTTGGGCTGAACATCCCTCTTCAGCTGAAGACATTGACGACCTTAGTCATCAATCAAAATTGTGAAACTTTTTTTTTCCCAAATTGCTCTTTACACGTTGGCTGATATTTCTGTGGGTAAAGGTACTATAGTAATATCATATATTATAATTTTTCAACGCCGTGAGGGCCACATAAAATTCCACTCACCGCTGTTCAGTTGGAGTGGTTATGGTTGCATATCTCAAAATCAGCGTAATAACTATCTACATGAAATATTATTTTTTGTAATTTTGGAAAATAGAGGCTTTAAAACACTGTTTACATTGTTGACTTAATTATTGGTGAAAGCTCATGTATTTCCTCATGGTGAACAACGATTGCATTGGTAGCATTTAGCCTTCATTGACCACAGCCTTTATGCTTAGTCTTCACATACACAGTGTGGTTATAATTATTGTTTTCTGTGGAGATCTGGAGGTCGCTGGCCCCTAACCATTATTTGGTTTTGGACAGATCCTCTGTGGAGCTCAGATCAATCTTTCACCTAGAGAACATTCTAGCATATTTCTACCACCAGCATATTGATTTTTCCATGAGCAGGCCCCTGTTGTGCGCGGGAGGTGTTTTCATGCACGGCACATTGGGGATGCAGCCCGCAGTGTGCACAAACACATGCTCGCACGCACTGCACAAGGTCCGACACAGACAAATAGACACATACACAGGTGCACACACTCGTGCACACACATACATCATTTATTCATTTCTATAGACACCCATAGGCATTTCTGTGTGTAAAATGCACGCATCGGCATATTTAGTGGCTTTAGATCTCAAACACACACACACACAGACACACACATGCAGTACACCCCTTGTTAAAGCAGACACCAAATGAACCATGTCTTCTCTGGGGCCAAGTGTATTCTTTTCTTTATTACATACACTTTTCAATACAGACTGGCCTGGTGTTGGGGCCTGCCACCTGTCCATCTTTACTTCTGTTCTCTGTTGTCATCTCTTTTTCCCCTCCACCACCTGCCACCATTCATTTCTCCAATCATTCCATCCTTCCTTCCTTCCTTCACCATAAGCTTCAAGTAGCACTTCATCCATAATAGTTCAGGACCTTGGTATTCCAGGAAAAAGAGAGATTCCTGTGTGAACAAAGGCATTATCAATCAACAAAGAGTGTGTATATGTGTGTGAGAGTGAGTGTGTGTGAGTGTGTGTGTGTGAGACGGAGAGAGAGGTAGCATTACTGGCATTATTGCTATTTAGTGCATAAAATTGCCGGACAAAGGAGGGTGATTTTGAATTGAATTATGTAAAATTATTTTTCAGAGCTACCACATACGTGATAATATAATAACTGAAATGGTATGTTGTATCCCTGCTGTGGTTAGACAGAAAGATGCTATGATCTTGATTGCCTAAGTGTGTTTACAGACACAACGTCAGTCTGCAGAGTCGACCTGGAGTTGAGGCCTTTGGCACCGGTGCTTGGAAACAAAAGAGGAGGCCGGGCAGCAATGGAGGTGGGAGGTATTAAAGCTTGTGCTGGAATTTGTCAAAAGCCAATAATCATTCTGTTGCAGGAAAGGAGTACTAAATCAGAGTGCCGAATCAATATCACATTACTTTGAGTATGGGAGTATATACAAGACTCATCAAATTGATTATTTTTGATGCTACAATGGCAGTTTCATTTGCCGAAGCCCGCACCAACAACTGCTGTTCAATTACCGTGGCTGTGTGAATTTGAAAAAATATAATAATAAATAAATAAATAAAAACGGCAAGACAAATGGATATTTATTTGACTAAAATAAACCATTGCCTGGGATAGAAATGAATGGTATGTCACAGTCAAGCTCTGGTTAAAAGATGGCTTGTTTCGTCGGACATTGAAATTTCATGAATATATTTTCCAAGGGCCCTGGAAAAACAGAATTCATCATGACTTTTGTACAGGCCATAATGTCACAGCAGA
The DNA here is from genome assembly GCF_022379125.1 of Scophthalmus maximus. Lineage (NCBI taxonomy): Eukaryota > Metazoa > Chordata > Actinopteri > Pleuronectiformes > Scophthalmidae > Scophthalmus > Scophthalmus maximus. The sequence goes on from NC_061535.1 coordinate 6,722,222, forward strand.
GATTAGTCAATTCCTTGTAATGTATGGTGCATGTTACTGTGGCACTGTTAAACATATGCCTCCCCTGACTTAGTTACCGAGTATGATAGTAACAGACGGACTGCAATGACTTTGTTATTAAGTATTAAAGTTTAATGGCAATACATTTAAAGTTACAGGGGATTTTTTTGTGTGTAAGCACTCCAATGTTGATGTGTGTTGATATATTTCGTATTTTAAAAAGTATCTATCAAGCAGTGCATGTTTTTAAGACCTAAACAAAATAAAGAATTAAAGATAATCATCATCAGAGGCCTGCTTCAACTGTTTCATCCCCAGTTCAAACTCTTCCTATTCAGTTAGGACTAGTTGCATCCTATAAAAGTTGCCTAGAATGGCCTCTACCAACCAACCCCTCCTCCTAATGGCTCAAAGTCTTCAATATGGGGCTATCAGGAGAGACAAGGCGCAGCGGCTCCTTGGATGATTAAAAAGTCATTTCCTTAACTGTCCTCCCAGGATTTGCGAGCTTTTTTTTTTTTTTTTGGGGAAGAAAACATTAAATTGCTCCAATCAAGCATAAACGTATCCTGCTTGTGGTGTAATTTGAACTGCTGTTCGCATGGTGGGCGCTTATTTGTCATCCTTTTCCTTTGGCGCTTTTCCCAACTGCCTTGATCAACAATTAATGGTTGAAATTGCTTCTCTGTTACTTATGGCTGTGGAGACAGATGCAGCAATGCAAAAACAAAACAAAAAGGGGGGGGGGGGTAATTGAACAACAGAAATAAGTTAAAATTTTGTGCGACTTTATTAATACACTGAAATAATTTCTAGTTGTCGTCTTACCTTTTTTGTAATGGCTTTGTTTCATGCATTGTGCTGCGAGAACAGAAATACAGTATCACAATAGCAGGAGTCCACTCTTTCTCCTCTGTCCAGTCTATTCTGTTCCTCTCTACCTCTCTGCTCTTCCGTCAACCCCCCCCCCCCCCCCCCCCCCCCCCCCCTCCCCCTCTCTCTCTCCCCCCCACACTCTCTTCTTTCACACAATGACCTTTAGTGCTCTTTTCTTCATTGCAGGGACAGGCTGGGGCCTGGCATCTGATAGAATCAATATTCTATTATGATAGTGTGTGGAGCGTGTGGGGTTTTACAACTCCACTGTAATAGTCTCTCTATTTCATCCCATGGCAGCCATGGCCTGAGGGATCATCCAGGCTTCTCCAGGCTCTATGCTCCCAGCATTGCCCCATTTCCATTAACGTCGCAGGCCTCTGCCTACCAGGGGACAATCTGTGTGACCGATGGATGGGGTTGAGAAAGAGTCCGACCCAGGTGCAATATGTGTCAATAGACTGTGTAATAGCTGAACCTGGGTGAAATGTTAGTTAAATAGCTTTCCAGTTTTAAAAGAAACAAGAGGGATACCTGTGCTATTTCTCTTATTTTATCCCAGTGCTTTTTGCACCATAAAATCTCCCCAGAGGTGATATCGTACTAAATCAAATCATATTTCAAAACATTATGGGTGGGAAATATCTGGTCCACATGATGATTTCAGCTCTGTGGAAATTTTGAGTAAAGTTGTCATTCATCATTTGTAAGTTATCCATTTTTTGCTTTCAGGAAAAGTAATGACACTTATCCTATTTTTATTTTTTTTTCCTCTATGACAGATAGACTGAGGCAGCGATCTTTTTTTTTTTTAAAGTGTCATGCTGCCCCCTGTATCATAGTCCAGCGTGTTAAACAGTTGTTGATAAGAAGAGTCTTAGTTTGCCCTGGAATGAAGGAAGTGCTAAAGTGAAATGTTAAGCTATTAGGGATCATGGCACCAGGCAGGCCCCCATAAAAGATTCATGCCGGTACATCTGCCTTTCTCGAATAATTAACTAATGTGAGTATTTAACTCAGCCAAACGCAGTTACGGTTTAAAAATCCTTGCATTTAAATGTCATTGAGGCGTTGAGTTTTGATATGGATTTTTAATCTCGGGCAATAAACATTGGTGAGGTTAACAGGGCACGGTGAAGGAAGCGTCGCCGCGTCGCCCTAAAAGACTTCCATCAAACCTGCGTCGGAATCCATTTCGCTCTAAAATGTCAGCATTAGTTGTAAAATTCATCAGCTTTTCTCTGTGTGAAATTGTTGGAATGCATAATGTTTGTAATGTCCTGGAAGTCAAGAATAGGCCATTTAGAGTTTATGGTCAGTGCAGGAGTTAGCCTTTTGGAGCCCCTTGAAATGTTTTAGCACTCACCTCGTCCTTTTGGATAAAAGCTGCCATTTTTATCCTCATACTCCTCCAGTCCAATCAAACATACATCAGGGGTGCCGGTGTCGTCCTGATGTATGTCTTCCTTCCCTGCAGAAGAGTTGTCCCTGACAGCATTCATGTCCCCTCATTCCCCCAAACTCCAACCCCCCATCTCTCCGTTTGATTGAGAGTTGTGTGACTGGAGGTGCGTGATGAGGCCCCGCTCGTCTGATATTCATCATGATGTAACCGTGAGCAACCCGGATCTAAATTACCTTCGTCTGGCATCATTCCAGCACATGCTATAAATGAGGTAATCGTCCTTGACTATAAAATTTGCATTTTCAAGACTTAATTGCTATCATTACATTTTTTGTGTAATTCTATTAATTTAACAGAATGGGTGATCAGAGTCTTTTTTATGGTTATAATTTGCAGTAAAACAATGCATCTGCAAAGTAGAAAAAAAAGAAGAAAAGTCTTGAGTAGAAAAAAGGGTGAGTGGAGCATCAGGACCACTCTAGCCTCTCATCATGAATTTCCATTATCCCTCTCAATTTAAAAAAAAAAAAAGGAGCGAACAAAATAGCCAGCAAATACTTACAAAAAAAATTGCACTAACATGCAGTAAGAAACAAAGATGTGCGTTGTGTAGCATGAAAGGCTCTCTTGGGTAAGGGACAGGAAATGCATCAATTATATTCCATCATCACATTGTGTGGGTTAACTGAAGCTTGTGTTGAGCCGGGCTCTATTTTTGCCTGGCTGTTTCAACATCCCCCTGCCTCCCTGATCGTGGATGGTACACAGTGTCAGCTGCACTCACCAGTGCCGTCTCCTAAGAGTGGTGGAGAGCACGGCCGATGACGCGGAACAACAGAGCCATCAACTTCCATTTGCGCTTCCTGCAGTGACCTTGCCACAAACATCTATGAGGTCCAGAAGTGCGCCGAGCAAAGTGCCAGCAAAATTCTGCAACCCGCTGCATTTCCTCGCACCCACGTTGACCTTAAAAGTGTGGCCTCAATCTGGGGTAAGGCTGTAAACACATACTAGTACCCTGCTCTTCCTTCCTTTTGCATCTTCTTGTGCATACACTGTGTTTGTCTTTTTTTAGTAGTTGTTTTCACTGTAATCGTTCACAATTGTGATTTTTACACACACACAAACAAATGCTGCAAATCAGTAGGCAGGTTTGCGGACTTGTTTCAGTATGTTCTATTAGGCAAATGTATTTATTGTTTTTCACTTCCTTTAAAAACCACTACATTTTACATATTCAACTGTAATTTGAATCTTCTAACAGCTTCGATTATGCCCACAGTCACATTATAATACAATGCTCCCCTATCTTAGACCTAAATCTATTATTATTATTAAAAGTAGTAGTATTACTATTATTATTTGTGTTTTTATTAAAAATAACAATAATATTAATCAATCTTGAACTAAATGAAAGCATGTGGCACAACTTGAGTGATCAATAAACAGTGGGCTGACACAATGAATAAATCTTATGTAAAATATTTTAAAATTCACCAGTAGCTTAAAAAAAAATCCCCCAAAGCTATAACATTACTCTCTAGCCTCTATATGCAACTTTTTGACAACACTACAGCCCAACAAAAAAAAAGAAAAAAAGCAGTGGACTCAGGGGATGAATGAATCTGTGTTGTGCTTTACTACTAATGTGCAAACTATTGTACTGAAAATAGCTAAATAAGTAAAGAATTTAAGCGTTTATTTGACATTAATCCTGAGTGATTAAGAGTTGAGTTAATTGTTGCTGTCTAACTTAAGTGGAAAGGTTGGTTTATTGGACAGTGTAGCCTGGGCAAATGGTACACCATGTTGCTCCCCCAGAACAGTCTCCGTAAGCAATACAGTAGGAGCATAGGAGGATACGGTGTGCCTTTCTTCCAGGTCTCCCTCCCCCTTCTCTGTTTCTTCTCCAGACTGCTCGCGCTGACTTCAGCTGACACTGACCAGGTGGCGTCGTCACAATGGGTTTCCGTGGAGCCTTCAAACAGGAAGCAGGTAAGACCTGGTGCGCAGTGCCCTGATGCTTAACGTAGCAGCGAAGGAACACTGAGCTTTGTTTTGACGATGTCAGGCAACATCAGTTCAAACTCCGGCGTGGAAGTTTCCTTCTCCGGGACTCTGTTTCAGCGTCATGAGGGGTGTGAGTGCGTGTTGTGTCTTCCTCTGCAGACGTGGTTGGGAGAAGCTGTCAGGTGGGTCCGTGTTGGGGGTCGTCAGAGTGCTAATGACAGGGGCACTTTAGTGTGTGTGTAAGAGAAGACAGTTGACTCACCTCCAGACAATGCTTCATGGCTTATACAGTCAGAGGCCCAGAAAGCAAATATGCAAAAATATGATTATATACATTTCACTCAATGAAATTGTTCGCCAATACTTTTAATAATAATTAATTCTGCAGTTTGATACATTGTGAACGACCACATCAGACATCTCTGTGTTTTGCTTGTGATCAGTTTCTTAATGTAGGATGGTACTGTATTGTACAAATAGAAAAGAGCTTGAGTTGATGCAAGTGGCTCAACAGTTTTTTCAACTTGAACTGTAGAACTTTATTTATGCATTAAAAAAAGCCGCAGCACAATCTATCTTGCTAACAACTATAATAGTGCTGTCATTCCCACACTTCGGCAAAGCACTGTGTTGGCCTGCGGCTCCCAAGTGGGAATTTGTGTACCTATATAAATCGTCTTTGAATGTGAAACTATGGTGGCGCTGAAAAAGAACAATCTCTGTCTTTTGGAAGCTCAAGACAATATGATATATATTATATGTGACATTTCTGTCAATGCCAAAGCTTAGAGCTCAGGTGTTTGCTGAGAATTTTGTATTTTGTTGATGATGCATTGTTGTTGGCATTTGTCTTTAGTCATACATATTTAAATGTTTTCCTTTATGACACATTGAGGAACACACACTGTTGACAACACACATCAATGAGGAGGCCGAGAGATGGGTTTTGGCCATGAGTGCTTCCGTCTGCCATAAGCACCATTAATTGTTTTGGGAAAACTAAATGACGTTCCAATATTTTCTTTCATTTGCTCCTGTAAACAAATCCTGCCTCACTTGTCCATCTTAACTCAACACTGGATGGCAGATAGAAACATGCCCCAGAGTAAGAGCCCTGGAAAAACGGCTAAGTAAAAGGACCAGTTGCAGGATGATTAAGGCAGAAGATGGTTGTGCATTTGTTATATTTATGAATTAAAGATGCGTCTGTTTAGCTTTTGTTGCACAGCAGTGGGTGCTACTGTATACAACAAAACAGACTACATCTCTGCACATCATCAATAAAATTTTAAATGAAGCTAGGACTTCCAACAATAACTCTTATTATTTTAAGGTGAAAGTTAAGGGTATTTCATCTCATCATAATAGATTCATAATAGACTACATTAAATATACAGAGCCCAAAGTGCAACCGCAATGCTAAAAAATGGCCTTTACAATATGCATCCACACAGGCAGTTATATAATAATTGGCAAACTTCATTGGCTGTGCTTCAGCTCAGCACCGTGACACCATCTGTCGACTGGGTGCTGTTTTTTTGGTGCTGCTTGACTTGGGCTACAAAGGAATCCACTCTACCACTCCACAGGTGGAGCACGCAGCGTTCTAGAGGAGTTGTCATGAGGCAGGCAAAAGGTGACAATAAGGCGAGGTGATGCCATCAAGAGTTCGCTTCAGATATAAAGCAGGGAAGAGAAGAAGCCCTGAGCATTGTATCTGTGTGTTTCTCCACAGAGATATATCTTGCTCCCTCAGGTGTGACAACCGTGTCATGTCTGTATTTAGCAGCTGGAGGTCAGGTGAAGTCAGGAGCAGCGAAGCCATCCTTCTGGTCAGGATCAGGTGCTCACCTTGGGGATGAACGATGTGATACCAGCCCCGACCCTGTGTTAAATGGTGTGTTTGTGTGCGTGAGAGTATGGGCGCCAGAGAGGGGGCATCTCCCCCCTGATTGAAGCTGATGTGTGCTGATTGGTTGCCAGGCCTTGCTCGGCAGCCGCTCAGTATAGTGTCAGGTGAAATTAGCAGCCATCAACGAAAGACCCCTCAGACCTGGGGGATTCATTAGGGACAACCTCCCCCATCGCAGTGCACCGACAGTCCTTCACACTTAAACCGTTGACACGCGCGCATACAAACAAACACACAGCGGACACACGTCATTCCAGTCCGATCCCACAGCTCCAAATAATGACTCCCAGCTAAAAGCCTCGCCAACTCTCAAGAAGGATATATCCATGTGAATTAATGTGTTTGTTTTTCAGCGCATGTGTGCGCCTCCGATCTTTTCTGTCGTCCCCTGTGCAGATGTGCAATGCTCCAGGCCACTTTAGCCAACACCAGGCCAAACCACAAAACATCAGTCACAAGTATCGTCTTCCACGGTCCAACAGGCTTGCTGTCTCTTCCAGTCAAACGTCAGGGCAGACTATTTTACAATGGTGATTGTGAGGTACACTCACTGAGAACTTCACGAAGAAAAACCTGTGTGCCTGCTTGTCCGACAATTATCCAATCAGCCATTCACATGGCAGCAGTGCCATACATAGATTTGTGCAGATATAGGCCATTGTCACAGGGCTTTTACCCAAGATGGGGACAAAAAAAAAAAAGAAGAAAAGAAAACAAGGCGCAACAGTTCTGTGGACAGAAACACCTTGTTGCTCAGAGAGGTTGGCGGAGAATCACCAGACTTGTTTCAGCTGACTAGAAGGCTTTACGGTATCTCAGATAAGCACTTTTATCAACTGCAGTGAGCTACAATAGAAAAAAGGACTATGCTGGGTTCCACAACTGTCAGCCAAGTCCAAAGATCTGAAGCTGCAGTGGGCACAGGCTCATCTAAACTGGACAGGTGAGGATGAAAAATGAAGCCTCATGCGATGATTGAATGCCCCAGCCTGTCTGAGTATTGTCGCTGATGTCTCACAGTGGATACATGAACGTGACAATGACTTCAGTGGAATTAAAATGATCTCCTACAGATCATTGCAGACCGACTCGATACAACTTAGAAACGTCTTTGTCGACCTACCGTACAAATGGGCTGATGTGCACAACTCCAAGCAGGGTTGTGTTTTCACTTTGTCCTCCGTAGGCATACAGGTATCTTGTCACGCCACTGGAAACCAACGCAAACAAACACAAGCATTTTTACGCAAGCACATTGAGCGGAGATATTTTAATTGAAAATAAACAGGCTCACAGGCAGACGGGCAGACGAGCTGGCAGGCAGGTATGCAGGCTGGTAAACAGGCAGGTAGTTACAAAACGCAGCTAATAGGCACGAGGGCACATAAACCGACAAGGAGCCGGTGACGGAAGCTGAGATAAAAAGTTAGCAAGTGCAATATCAGAAAAAAGTCAGGGGACATCTGGTGGAAGGATGCAGGATGGCAGATCTGAGGGAGATGAAGGAGGAGAGAGCAGGGGCTGGAGATAGGAGACATTTAATGTAATAAGCCCACGGATGTCATATTAACCCATCACTTGCATTAGCCTGCTGTCCACGGCTGGACAGAGCGCGCATGTTACCTGTGAGTTTGGCATTTTCCAAGATTTGCTTTGGCAAATGACAAACTTGGCCAGGTTGACTACCTCCTTTTCTCCTTCCCTGAAACTACATGTGGCTTTCCTTTTTTTTTTACTTCTCCCCCCAAACAATTTTGAATCTGTTCTTCTTTTGCAGTGGATCTCCCATGTCTTCTTTTTTTCGTTAAGGCATTCCAAACACTCGTGATTCACTAGAGGACATAACCTGAAGATGAATCACTTTGTGCTTACTGCCAAATCTCTGGGAATACACATTATAAATGCCACCCTTGTTGGAAATGTGTCATATCTTCAAATGCGCTTAAAAATGCTGATGCAAATTTTGTAACACTTCTAGTTTATCGTCATTATTTTGGTAGGATGAAAGCAAGTGTGTATGTTCAGCCACACATTTAAAGAGCATCATTAGAATCATTAGACACAAGCTTTTGTGCCGGTGTGTTCATCTCCGTGCCGGATCAAAGCCAGTGACTTTGAACTTGAGTCCATTTGCCCTCACACAAACTCTCTTAATCCAGTGCTTTCCCAGTGTGGGAGCTCATAGCTGCAACACCGAAAGCTCCGCTCATTAGAATTAGGGACATTAGTTACGACCAAAGGAACGCTATTTCACGCACATCTCCCCGACCGACTAAATGACGCTTTGCAAATCCTCCACAGCTTTTAATAGCTGCCACTAATATCACAGGTCACAAATGATTGCACCCTCACACTCAGACTTGGCTGATGAAACACAGGCGGAGATTATCAGTGTTATTTACGCTTGTGTATCACTCTGGCATAAAGATGCACTTATGGAAATGCGATCCCGCCACAGTAATTCGCTTTACAATGATTTATGTTTGAACAGTTCGTGGAAAATATGGCAAAACAAGCAGCATCGACCGACAATCCAATATTTATTTTTTTTCTTCAGCCAGCATTCTTCCTACTGACTGCGTAATGTCGCTTATAAATGTACATCCATACACATCAAGTAGCAAAGGCTCAGTCTGTGTTTTGGAAACACAAGAGCGGTCTGCAGTATAGCATGATGGTTCCACGTTTACTAATCAATTATAAAGTCTGGAGTAAATAATGGGATGCATGTCTAATTACCCAACAATCCAGAAGCTTTTGGGGGCCTTGCGTGTGGAGCTAACACATGTATTACCACTCAAACACACCAAATGCAAACATGCATAATTGCATACAATCAAGCGCACACCTATGAAAGACGCAACTCAAATAAACATATAGTCACAGGTATGGACCAATTAAAATAAGAGATTACGATGTTGACAACATGTGTGTGTGTGTGTGTGTGTGTGTGTGTGTGTGTGTGTGTGTGTGTGTGTGTGTGTGTGTGTGTTTGTGTGTGTGCGTGTGCGTGTGCATGTGTGTGTGTGCGGATGTGCATGTGCATGTGTGTGTGTGCGTGTGTGGGCACTGTTGCCACGCACACAGGGAGGCAGGCAGGCAGGCAGACCTCACATTGCCCAGAGCTACTCGGTAAGGATTCCCGATAAGGAGAATTAGTCAAAACTTGGGAGCTGCCAGTCAGTGCCAATTAAACTTTAATCTTGGGCTGAAACAGGCACAAATAAATTAAACCCTTGTGAGCGGCAATGTGCGCGCCCCTGATAATAGGGGATTGAAGTCGTCTCGGAGCGAGGCTGCATGTTCTCCCAGCTCAGCCATGGCAGGCAGCAGTGTAGGGGGAAAACAGGGGGTGAGGCTGGTGACAGAGTGAACTGAAAGGAACTCTCGAAGTTGATAGAATCCGAAGCAGGAGCATGTAAAGTACTACAATCATTGTTGCTGGCGAGTGGGGATTTTAGCACTTGGTTGATTTTGTATTTTTTTTTCCCCCATCCTCATCTTACAAGTTAGTCGGAAGGGTTGAGGCTGCTTACATGCTTGATAATTGTTGCAATTACCCAATTACAATACAAAAGCATTTAGATTTTCACTTTCACATTATGAACAAACTTTATGTTCTATATACAGCATATACATACATGTTCCTGCTATACTGTATTTTCACTCATGCTGTAGCTGGATTTATGTATGCAAATATCAATTGTTACACCTTTCTGGCCCGTGCCTAAATAGATTATGCTTATTAGAAATGTCACCCAGGCATGCAATTGACCTCTGTAGGTCCAACACTTTTATTTTTTCTCCATAGAAAAATCTGCCTTAGCCTGGTTATTTATTGTAAATGTCCTCGGACAATATTAAGGTGGGATCGTATTGGACCTTGCAGTGTGTGTTGGAATTTGATAACCAAACCATGCATGACACTCCCAGTATTAAATGGAAATTATATTTTCAATCATGCTCAGGCATGGAAAGCAGAGCACAAGTATCAACCAATATGATATGAATAATAGAGAAAGATCTACCCTTCAAATCAGCCAGAAGAAATATATTTTTTTCAATGTGTTGCAATATTCAAAAGTATGGTTGTCTCCGTGAATACAGTGTCGAGGGCGATATTTCATTAATGTTTTTTAATGAATTAGCACCCTTATCTGTACTTCCTGTGCCCGACCTGTGTTAGCCCTGTGTTTAATTTCAAAGTAATTTTCTTGGTATATGAGAGTGCAGCTTAGGTATTAATGTCATGGGCTCCGTCAGCCAATGCCATGATTCATTCCAGAGTAGCGGTCACATACATCCTAATATCCTAAAAATAAGCCCCAGAGAAATGCTGTAATGAGAAAACAATAACATTAACAATATTAGCAACAATAATGAAAATAATTGCCGGTGAAGCAACACTGGTAATCACACATAGAGAAATACCTCTGTTTTTGGCCGAATTGTACACAATTATCTTGCATGTGTATATAATATAATTAATTCTATGTCTGCGCCTGTTAGCCTGAGGCGATCAGCATAGAATCAGTTTTGTATGTATAATAGATCAGAGCGCAGTTCATGAATAAAACAAACGTGGGGAGTATGCAGCAGTGACTGTGAATGTTTGTCTTTGGACAGCGGAATCAAAGTGATCATGTAATATTGTGATAATCCATACTTGATGAATTCAAGGGGCTGACTTGCCTTAGCTAAGTTCAGCTAATTTCCAGACATGGCTTGCCTCCATAATTGAGTTTCCAATAACATTATGATTATTCCAGCCCACATGATAATTGAATCCAAGGTATTTTTTTTCTTAACTCTGCAATATTGTAGATGTGTGATTATTATGCATTTGCATGTAGATTTCAGTGCCTTCCTGAAACTCATCACTTTTCTACTAACTGGATTTCCTATATTGTAGCATACATTTGGCTCATAACAAATGATGGGATCCCCTCTTGTTATGAGCACAGAGTCAATTATTCCAAAAAGTTCATTTTTATATCAATTTTACCCCACGTAATGATATTGCAATGAAGACACCCCACCCCCATAAAAAAAAAAAATCTCCAAAAATCAACCCGGCTCCGAGCGGGTTTGTCGTTCTCATTATACGTGAAAAGTGAATATTTTTACTGTTGAACTCATCAAATTCACATCACTGCCAATACTCCTCCTGTGCTTCCAGTTTGATCCTGCGTAAGAAATGCTATCAAACTTAGACACCCTGGCCCCCAATGCTCATCTGTTGCATAATGTAGGCTGTATAGGCAGGAGTGGCGCGGGCGTGAATGTAATTTTCATTAGGCTGATAGAGCCCCCACAGATTCAGCCTGTGAACAGTAGGGTACAGTAAGGGGCACAAAGCAGAGCAGGGAGCTGGCTGCTGAATATGGGAGTGATGCCGCGTTCTGTTCAGAGGCACAATGCGCCAGAACCCCTTCACTCGGAGCTCGAGGTGAACTAGTTGGCATCTTCAGTACCCCTGCATGAAATGAATTCCCGACAATGCAAGACAGAGAAGTTGATGCATTCATACATACATAGCAGCATGAACTAAACAGAACTCCCCCTGTAAGCCCATCCATGGTGTTTTTTTTTTTTTAATTCTTTTTTTTACCATGAAGCCCTGCATCTGTAGCTGCCTCACACTCACCCTGGGAGGCAAGAGAGCCTTTTTGAACCTGATGCTGCACATCATCAGCACAGCCTCTGTGAGTTTTATGGGTGAAGTAGATGGTGTTTCAGTATTAGTGTAACACTAGCCTTGCTTGCTCAGAGTGGCGCTAACTGTCACATTGGGGGATGACGGGGCAACTAGTCAATGCTTTGAGCTACTGGGCACACATGGGTGGCTGTGAATGGAAGCTCTATCCATTCTCGTCACCCGCAGTAGCCATGGGGCTCCGCACTGAGAATGGCACCAGCCAAGACATTATGCCACAGTTTAGCTGTTGTTTTGCATAAATGTTGAATCATGCCAGTGTCCTTTTAGTGTGTAACCACAGTCTCCGTTGATATTGATTTAATGCTCACTAATATTTAAAGTGCCCTGAGGGATCGATGTTGTTGAACATGATTTAATGTGGCCTACCATTGCAGATATAAATGCAGCCACATAACACAGGAATTGGTTATTCGGTGTTTGACTTAACTTCTTCAGAATGTTGGTAATGCAGGAATCAAATCGCATGGGTTTCATTTCAAGAGCTATCCATATATATATATATATATATTAATATGCATGTAATGGCATTATTTATTGACAAAATGTCAGCATTACAGGGATAATTACTAACAACGAAGTGTATCCTTTGTGTCTTTACTGATGTAAATGATCATTGTCAAGCAATATGTACGTAGTTTCCTTTTATTTCTTTGTTTTTCCTCCAAATGGGTATATATTATTTCGGAAATCAACAGAATTCCTTGTAATGAGGAGGACTGGGGAAGGGAAAGCCAGAAATAAGTAGGAAAGAAAGGTTGCAACAACTTTTAACAAAACATGACACGGGAATGAGGGCTGAGTCCTCATTTACATATGTTGACATTTTGCAGAGAATATTTCAACGTTAGGCTGAGCTGTAATGAACTCCTGCCAGGGAGCAGTCAAGGAATAATGTTTCCATAAAGGTAACCTGTCCACATCTCCTCCAGGAGAAAGATGTGGAGGAGGAAAAGAGACATTTTTTTTTCCCTCTCTCTTTCTCTCTTCCTCCGTGTTGGGTGTTTGGTAACAAAGGGGTATTTTTCTTTCAGCGCACTTCATCCATCTTAGCCGATACTGATTTAGTGTATTTTTCCACCCTTTTTACAGGCTAATTGCACACAGCAACGGGGAATTTGTTAGTGGTGACACCTTGCCTACCCATTGGGAATGCATCTCATTACCAGGCGCAATGTCCAGGAACATCAGATATTATTAGCTGTCATTAATCTGCCATATATGGCGAAGGGGGAGAATGGGGGACAGAAGGGCAACAAAGGACACAAAGAGACAAATATGATGGCTGGCAAGGGCTCTGTGGTAAGGTCAAAGTTCACAGGGGTTAGCAAGAACCCAGGTGGACGAAGGGAGAGGGAGATTATGAAAGATGATGGTTGGACAGAGAGTTTAACGGGGAACACACACATGAGGAGTTTTGCAACGTACAAAGACTAGACATTAAAATAAATCATAAATCATGTTCTTTGAAATTTTCCAGCACCTTTAACACCATCCATTCTGCCCTGGTGGCCAAGAAGATGGCTGTCATGCAGATTGATACTCTTCTGGGGTCCTGAATCACAGATTACCTTACTCCCATGTAGAGAAATTCTCCTATCACTCTGTAGTAGTTGGATGCATCAGGGAGGAGGATTGGTCAGAGCGCCAGAGGGTGGTGGACAGTTTTTTTGGACTGGTGTGAGCTGAATCACCTGCATATCAACATCAGCAGTGTGTTTAAAGAGTCCAGGGGTTGGAGCTGGACCTGCAGCATATACGTGTGGAGAGGAAGGATGTTGTCACAACACTCTCCCACCCTCTTCGCAGCCTTATATTTGTCAGAGGAGCAGGTTCAGCCAGAATCTCAGAATGAGCCAGAATGACTAAGTGCTCCACTGAACCCCACATTTGCACATCTTAATCAAAACTACTGTTAAACTACTGTTAATTTACTGTTGACCCACAATACACCTTACATTCAATTTACCTTTGCAGATTACAAATGATTTACTGTTAAATTGCTGTTAACCTGTTAACTTTTCAGTTTTGGACTTTAGTTCCTACTGTAATCCAACCTCACATGTTACTTTTTAGCTTTTGCGTATTTACATTTGTACACTTTTTCTTGTAACTTACAGTCTATTTATTATCAACTCTTGCCTAAATGAGAGCTGAGCAATCGTAACAAAACTATGTCCTTGTGAGGGATTCTGATTCACATTTATTGCAAGATGGGTTATTATAAAACATGGACACCACACATTGTGAACTAAAGAGAGGTCTACTGCAAAACCTGGAACTATTCGACGTAATGTATTATTCTCATACACAGCCATGACCATTTTCTGGTACCTCGGCCATTGGAAAAAAAAAAAAAAAGGCATTTATGTTACCCACTGCCTTAGCTGGAAGGGTAAAAATGTATAATTATATGATATTTTAAAATATTATCAGTAATAACCCTTTTAAAAGTTTAAATAAAGGTTCAGCATTCTTGAATTTTGCTTTTGTTGTTCTTCACTAGTTAGTGGGATCACTGGGCAAATGATTAAAATCCTTAAATCATAAAATATTTTTACTATTTTGTCTTGGTACTGATCAATCAACAGATTGGGTCCACATTTTCTCATTTGTTGTTTGAAATATAAATTACATAAAATTACACACCTATTACATTTTGATCACATATATTTCATTTTATGGCATACATTCAAGTATTTAATGTAATAATATTAAATGAATGCATTGTAAATCTGCATTTAGAATTAAATCATATTTCATGAAAGCAGTTATGGCCTTGCTTTGATGAAAGTACAGTATGCTTAGTGAATCATGTTTTTGTAAACAGATCAACTACTGGGTCTGTTTTTTGTCATGTTTCAAACTGTGTTTTGTTCCCAAATCCCGTTTGACTCAAATGTATGTGACAACCTTAAACTAGATTTTCAAAAAAATTCATTCTCTTTCAATGCGGACCGATTGTTGCCCGAAAGAGTGCGCACATATGTTTAATTTGATACAGCATCTTTGGCTGTTTTTCCTGCACAGCCCTGCCTGAAGACTGCTACATGCATACTAGATAGGATTACACCTTCTAAGCAGATTTCGTTGTGGAAGGGTTAACACAGATCCCCCTGCTCTGCTGAACAAACAGGACACCATCTGAAGACACAGGAACTAACTGGGCTCTCATTAAGAGACATTTTTCTTCTTTGGGGGGTGGGGGGTTCTGCCCTCCTTTTTTGTACAAAAGCACTTGGGGCCTCCTGCCGCGTTGCCTGGCTCTTTGAGTGAGATGGAGTATATGGCCTAATGACTAAAAGTTCCTCTATAAAAAGTATACAGCACAGTTCCCTGCAAATTGAGTTTCCTCTTTGTGCCAATTGAGGGTGGTTTATGTAGACTGCGGGGAGTTCCTTTGAACCCTAATTCCCAAAAAACTCCAGATTCCTGGGTCAATCCCATACCCCCCCACTCCTTTCCTTCTCCTCTCCCACCAATGACTGAGATAGAGGAAGAGGAGGCTGCTGTCTCAGACCCCCAAATCCATGCCACATTGCAATGATTTCGCCAAACTGAGTGAGAGACAAAAGAAAAACACACCTGAAAAAAAAAATGACATTAAGGTGGCATGAATCTGGTGATTCTCCTCTGCTTTATTGGTAGTAAATGAGTCTGTGAATGTGTCTTTATTGGATAAAATGTTCCAATTGTGGCCAATGTAGTAGAAAGTTCTCAGACATTATAGCACTACGTTTAAAGTGCAAACGTTTGTAAAAGGCCAACCAGGTTACCTCAGTTTCTTTACTGGAGAATTTGACCTTACACAGATATATATATATATATATATATCCTGTAAAAGTTCAGAATTCAGACATTGGACATGGAAAAAAAAAATAATCAGGACATATGTTGGAGAATTTTTTTTCTAAGTTATGTCTCAAAAACAGAAAATCGAAACCACCTTAACTAACTTAAATTTTCTCGTACATGTTATAACAACAACTCTCTGGTTTTAGTCCACAAATATATAGACTAGTTAATGGTGTAAGATAAATTCCTTCACTAATAAAACAATGTTATATTTGCCAGTGATATATATATATTCTTATTAAACCTTGTTTTGAAGAAAAAATCAACTATAAATTAAGAAGGTCTGCTTGCAAATAAGAATTTGCCAAGAGGTACTTGCTGCCTGTCTTTTGTCCCCAGCTATCTTTATTGCCAAAAGCAAATGTTGGCGGCATCCCATGTGGAAGCAATGGGGGCCTAGATGCCCACGACTCAGCCAAGTGGCAGCGATTGTTTTTCATGTCTGGGGCATGAAAGCTGAGCTCATTCTACACTAATCAAAACCCCCAATAAGGTCTCAGTATAAATCCAGAGACTTCTTCTTCTTCGTCGTCTTCTTCTTCTTCCTCTTCTTCTTCTTCTTCCTCTTCTTCGTCTTCTACTTATTTCCCCCCACCCTCCCCACCATCTTCACAATTATGCACAGACATTGCCATAAATCTAATGCGCTTTCATGATCTGTGGGAGCGGAGTACATAAAACGTGTTTGCCGGATTTGCATACAAACATACTTATTCTAAATCCCCCTCAGAAGTTGTAAATGATTGTCTTTTCCTGAAATACATCTCAGCAAATTGTATTTGGGCATGTTTATGAATCCTATTATGGCATGGGTTTTATCATATTTTGTGGACAGTGATGGCTTCTAAGCATAGCTGTTAAGAAGAGGGAGAGAGGGGCCTTGGGCAATAGACTTTGTCATTTGTTTCAGATGGGTTCTGGATTCCCCTTCATTGCTCCATGACAGGTTCACAGTACCAAGATGGAGCTGTGCTAAGTCCCTGCAAGAATAATTCAGTAACTGCTGTCTGCTGAGCAAATGAAGCTCCATTCAGTGTTCATTTTGGTCTTTGGTGCAACACTGTTCAATGCATTAGTTAGCTTTTAACTTGATGCAGAAACAGCAGAATCAGACGTTGATTGTCGCCTTTTCAAGTCTTCATTTACTTCGTTTTTGCACCACGTAAATATAGTGACATGACTGAATCGAATGTTGCATAATAAGAGCAGCGTTTATCAAGAGCTGGAAAGATAATGGGCAAGGAAGAGAAGAAGAAGTTTGTTCGCAGTGCCTTAGAGGCCTTTTCTGTGTGTGCTGTGACTCCCTGTGGTAACTAAACAGCCGAGGTAAAGTACTGATGGCATATGTCTTGATGTACAGTATCAAAGAGTAAATAACAGGTCAAGTGTAGTCTGTCCTATCTAGACTAAAATAGAAAATTCACAGTATTAAAAAGTTTATCGGCAATAAATATAGTGCATTCAGCAATGTCACATATTTGAAACAGTTGCTCTACTTTTGTTTATTTTATTATCATTTTCATTATTATTATATATATTTGATACCGGCTAGAGACTTCGACTCTTGTCAGAAGCCATTAATTGGCGGGACAAGCTACTGAGTGACGAGGTCATAAACATTTCAAGAGTTATAAAACTTTCATTAAGTTCTCACGATATCACACGAGTGAATGACCCTCTTGCTCTTTCCCTCTCTTTTTTGTCCGGGTGGTGTTGAAGTGGAGCATGATTGCGAACAAGAGGCCTCATTGTGGCGGAGGGAGGCTTTTTCAAACTGTCTTGGCCTCTTGACTCGTCCTAAGCCAGAGATCAGAGCTTGGAAAGTGGCAAAACAAAGGGCCGATTTAATGAGATTGTAAAACAGGCTAAGGAAAAGGAGGGGGTTACCAAATAGCCAGACTGCCAGCTCTGGTCCATTTCAAAAGGTCTTTTCAGGATCTCCTCTAAGCCGTCTCAATATGAGCTAGAAGCGGGGGGGAATCAAAGGACTCCAAATGCTTCGACAGATTTTGACATGAGGACGATGTGGATATTTGTCTGCTGTTTTCCACACAAATGGGTTGCATGCTTGGAAAAAAAGGGTGTTCCGCCCGTCCATTTCTGCTTATCCTTTAAGAGTCGCACTGGTCGGAGACAATCCTTTCTGACATTGGGTGGGAGGCGGGGTACACACCTTGGGCAGGTCGAGAGTACATTAATCCCCTTGAGGATTTGTTTATGTTGAAATCATCAAATAAAATATGTAATTTCCAACTACTGACTCACTTTAATTAATAAAATACTTAATGTTTTAGGGAGGGTATTAAAAGGAATAATTTGGGTTATCTTTAAAAAAAAGTACAAAAATAAATCAGAACTTCCTGTTGTTCACACACACACACACACACACACACACACACACCCGCACACACACACATACACACATCTCATTGCTGTAACTATAATCTCTTTATTGATAGCAAGCAGCTGACCTTAGCTGACATACCCCCTCTACACGCACACACACACAGAGTGAGTAGTTCTGGCACTCATCACAAAGGAAACAACATTCCCATTCATGTCTTTGGGTCTGAGTTGCTCTAAGTAACGCCAGCGCTGCTTTTATCCGTTCATCGCGATACATCTGCTGTGCATCTTCTCCATCCAAATATCTCTGTGGTTTAACTCTTCCTCAGTTGTCATTAGAGGGAGGGAGGGAGGGAAAGAGGATGGAGGGATTGAAGGAGGGGTAGAGGGGAGGGGAGGAATGAAAACAAGCCAGAGTCGAAGAGATAACCATCAGGGTCCTAAACCCATTATCTGGCCCCTGTCCACTGCTGAGTGTCAGGAGTCACACCCAGGTCCAAGTTAGCCCGGAGCTGTTGACCTGATGGTCTCCACTGACATTTCCATTCAGATGAATGGCTCCTCGCTGCATGCTAGGAAGTGTCCAGTTTGACCCTTACCTGCCCCAAGATTCTCTCCCTTATTAACTGCTCTTTGGCCCTGTGTCTAACCTGTATCCTATTGCCCATCACCCTCCTACCCACCGCTGAGGCTCTGATGGCTGAGCTGTCTTCAGTAATAATGGAGGACAAATGAAGCCAGCCAGCCCTGATGGTGGTGGTTTTTTAATGACACTGAGCTTTTGTGCTTTTTCATTTAGACAAGGAGTGAGGGATGAGGAGAGATGAGGAGGAAAACCTCTGCAGCACTGCGACAGTAAAACTGCGGTGAATGGCGCACCCTCATTTTAAGGTTATAGGACACAGTTAAGTTCCTTCCGTGGTACAGGCAAACGTGTCAGTAATGGGCTCGTCAGGGCGCCGCGCCATACACAGCTGTTTTTTTTATGTTCTTTAATTTGCTCGAAGGAGAAAAAAAAAGCGTGCAAGTGTGTCTTTAAGGAGGCCCGTGGACTTTAGAGACCAAATACCAAAAGGACCTTCATAGGTGCACTGTAGTTAACCAATGTAATTAGCAAGAACACAAGTAATCAGTCCAGGGAAGTGTGTCATTAAATGGCATCCCCCCATGATTAATTTGCCACTCGTAACAACGAAATGAACCTTCTCAGTGTCCTTAATGACCCTGGTTAATCTTTCAAAGTAACAGGGAGGAGAAAAGACAGCGAGAGAGAGGGAGGGGGGGGGGGGGACTCACAGGAAGTAAGAGAGGAACTAGATATGAGCTGCTCACATCTTTAGAAGTGTTTGCAGTAGTTTTCAACTAAAGCCAAGCTGGACTACTGAAAAGCCATTTTGAGTGGCTGCTGGGAGTGATTAAGTAGCAACACTTAAACAGATACAGGGCACAATGATCTGTTCTGCGGGATGACTCCCCTCTTAGAGATATTAAACAACAGAGGCAGCACATGGCGCCCAGTGTCTGACACCGCGCTCTCTAAAGTGGAGGTGGGGAGGAGATTAGTGCAGAAAAGAGCCCCTATTATACGCCCTGTTGCATTATTAAACACGTCTCTGTGTAATTCATTCTTCGGTGGAGTACATATTTGTCTTGGTAATTTTTCTTAAGCCACGATAAAGTAGAATTAACCATTTGAATTAATCATGGGAATTAATTCTTTGATACCAAGCCGGGGCCCTTGCGTCCAGCCAGCTGCACTGGCCGGGCCCAGCCTGCTTAACACCAGAAGTGCCAAGCATATGCTCGTTGGGAGGAGGAGGACAGATAGGGAGGCCTGGGTGGGCAGGGAGGAGGTCCCTGTGGAGCCCTTCACAATGAAACACAATATCCTCCTCCTCAGACACGTGCAGTGACTTAAACACTCCATTGTATCAAATATGAATGAGGTTCCCCATTGTCCGGGTGCGGGCGAGCGGGGAGACAGTGTTGTCGATTAGCCACATGATTAAGCAGACGACACGGTAGGGGCCACAGAGGTAAATAAAGGCCGCCCTCTGTCATTTCCTTGTCCCCAAGGGGACCCTGCTGATGGCTCCTCACAAAACTTAGCACGGTTAAAGCCAATTGACGGAAAAAGTGATAATGTATGACTGTGAAACAGCTGAGTGATATAAGGGGAGGGGGGGTTAAAAGGACAGGAAGTGGATGTGAAGAAGGTAGAGAGAAAGAGAAAGTAAAGAGGAGGAGAAAAAGGTGGGTTATAGAGAGAAATAGGAATATGAATCTAGACAGAATAAGGGAAGAGAAGGTAACATTATGTTAAACATTGAAGAAGGTGAATAAAAGAGGAGGGCAACAAAGGATTGGGAACTGCAATAGGCAGCGCCATTGATTAAACAGGCAGGATAATTCAGTCATGCTCCATGTCAGGTGTTTATTATCACATTGTAGAATTTGCATGTGAAAAAGACACTAGCGTTCGCGTCGCCTGGCCCTCTTTCGTGCCTCACGATTGGCTGACGGGGCATCTGCGCTATACACTGTTGTAAAGACCCCCTGTTAGGAGTGCATGAACCCAGTCACGGTTATTCACAGTGGGCCCTGTATGTCAAACGGTTATTATTGGCAGCGTTAGCCAAGAAAACAAATAGAGGCAGAAAGGCCCATAATGAAATTGCTTTAATCGATTCTCCTCATTAATCAATTTTGGAGCAATACGTCAAAGACACAAGCCCAGCTGATAATGTTGATGAGTGAAAGACAATATTGTTCTGTGGAGCTTATAATTCACAAGGGATCATTGTGGTTTTATATTTGTTCCCATTATTTTTGGCATTTACTCTGGAAAGATATTTTTTTATATTTCACTACTTTTTTACATTTATATTTATTGAAATGAAAAAGATAAATAAAACCAGAACACTAACAAAGTATAATTGCATCAGAAAGGCAAACAGAAAATGCCATAATTGAGACTTTCTCCCAATTTTATGTTTCCTTGCCAGTAATTTTTCTTATTACCTTGAATCCTGATATTGTTAAAGATATTGTCTTCTAGGGAGTTCTATCACGTTGCTTTAACTATTATCTCTTTATTGATATCAAGCAGCTAACCTTAGCCAACACCAACACCACCCCTCCTACACATGCACACACACACACACACACGCCACTCTCCCTCCACCAGCCCCCTCCTATCCCGTTGCGGGACATTCAGGTAACTAATCTGCCTTTAAGTATGTCTCAAAGGAAGCGCGGCTAATTAGTATCGAAATTTACTGCCTTCACTTTTATTGACTTGTCCTACTTCTCCGATAATTAACTAATGAGTAAAGTAATGAGCTATGTCGTTCACTCATGCTGTTCAATTACAGTGTGGAATCAATTATTGAAAATAGTTTCTGATGCCACCGCCCAAGAGTTGCACGCAGAGAGGGGACAACACTGATTTCACCAAAATGTAGAAACTTTAGAAACTATTTTTTAAATGTTTTAAAAAGAAGTACAGCGTTGAATTCCAGGTTGAACTTCTTTGCAGACAAGACGTGAGTGCAGAATATAATAACTTCATCAAGCTCTTTTAAAATCATTAAATCCTGCGACATGATGTCAGATTTTTAAATGTGATTATGAATTTGTACTTCAACCAGTGCTGATGTACAGTACACCAGATTACTGCCATTCACAACCCAACACAAGCTTCACTGAAAAACCCAATGGAGATTGGATGAGGTCTCAGAGTCAGCAATGTGTCACTGAGGTATTTTGGATCTTAACAAAAACATTGGGTTCATTATAGAAAATTAATTAGAGTAACACACTCCCAAGTGTTTTGGCTGATAATGAACTCTCTATCTTTTCAGGCCAATTTAGTCTGACGCTCTTTGATAATTATGTTTACATCCAAATCAATTGCCCATGTAGTAAAATATGTTAGTTTGTCATGCGGTTCAATACTATATGAACGTAACGCAGTGAAGTTGTATACTTCATGATAGTTTTGTTTTCAAAGTTTGGGTTTTGAATTTACTGTAGTAAAACTATATGAAGGCCCAGAAATCTTATTTTTTCTTTGTGAGCTCCCTATTATAAGCAATGGGGTCCTACATGCCCAAAACATAGGTATGTATTAATATATATATATATATATATATATATATATATATATATATATATAGTCAAATTTAACTAACACCATTTAGCTTTGGTTGTTGCTGCTATATTCATGACTTTTTGTCAGAAATACTAAATATTCAAAAGCAAGTTTTTAAGGGGTATAAAGTACAACAGCAAAGTGACATTTCAGTTCTCAACCAATTAAACGTGTGCTGTATAACTGCATTTGCCCCCCCCCAGTCAGTCCAAAAGGAGCCTGAGAAAGGAAACCAGTATCAGTTAAGTAATATTATGAGATTATTTAAAGCCCTTTTGGGGTCATGCCAGTACTTGATGGTGTAACTGCGGAGGCAGAAACATGAATAAAGATAGTTGTACAATCTCCCAGTTTCCCCATGGCTGAGTCATTGTTATTAAAAAATGTCTAGATGACGATACATCCATAGGCTGGCTTATGCCTATATCTATTCCTATGAAATAGCCAAGTCTCAACCATCTATGCTCCAACTAGTGTGCTTCCAGACCATAGAAGTCTCTGCTGATGATTGAAAAACACATTAAATACACCTGAATTCTTTGCTTAAGTAATAATTAATTAAATGAGAAGGAGAGGTAGTAAAAAAATACTAATTAATTGGTTTTGCATAATATTAGAAGTGGCAGGTTTGATTAAGAAAAAGAGCACAACAGCAAAGAGACAGGGGAAGGAAATAGGGGGGTTTAGCCTTACAGAGAGACATGGGGGGTGACATGAGAATTCTACCACGATATTTTGGTGGTATCAATATTCTATTAATATTAACAATGCCAGAGGTCCCGGCTGGTATGCGAGTCAGCGCTGAGCCGATGTGACAGGCTCTCAGAAAGACGCTAAAGCCAAGGACATTAAATTCCCCCTGACAGCAACCTTGGAGACTGTCCCAGGCACGCGTCACTTTGACTGCGGTAAATCAGAGAAATAAACTCAAAAGAACATAATGGAGTCGGCTCTCATCATTATTACGACAAGCAGGTTTATTTAGTGTACAGTTGGCTCTCCCTCTGCTCTTATGTGTGAAATGAGCTTGTGTGCTTGCGCTAGGCTTGCTGAGCTCTAACAAGACAAGACTGCCGACTGTCAACCGTCAAACATTCCTGTAAGCCGAAGCTGCCGTTGGACTGTACATGGAGTAAATCCAGAAGATTAGAATGAAAGTCACTCTAACTCTCTGAGAAAACTACACTCGTAAGCAGCAAATACACTCACCGAGCCTTCTATTGGGAACGCCTTTGGGACCGCCTTCTTCATGGCAGTAAGACAACTTTTTTTCTTTGTTACACGGTGCATATCGCGCTGGAAGCAGCCATTAGAAAATGGGCAAATAAAGGGATGCGCAAAATCAGAAACAATACTCTGATAGGCTGTGGCACTCAAACGATGATTGATTGGTACTGAGGGGGGGCCTAAGAGGAGAAAACATGTACCATCACACCACCACCACTTTGAGAATTTCTATTAATTGTTTTGGCAAATATAGATTAGCTGTATTTTGTACTGTTATGGTTGGACTATAACAAATCCAACATTAATTAATATATTGATTGTTGTTATTTGTATATATATGTTTTGGACAACAACATTAAACATGTAGTACGGATTGTACAGCTAGCATTGCTGGACCAACACACAGCTTCAATCTCTGGCCACGTTCCCATGCACAGATACAAGATGACACAGTTTGTGTAATTCATTGCTTAGCATGCAGTATGTAGATTGTGCGTTATATGGTTTCAGAGACGGGGGTAACCCTCAGACCTCGCTGCCAACTATGAACTGAATTTGTTCCTCTGATTCCATCCACAAAACGACAAATAGAACAACAGCTTATACTCCAGACAGCCCGAAGCGAGCTATCTGGGGGCCTTCTATCATCCTTGTCTTCCAGCCTCACCGCACTCCCCCCACCCCCATTCATAGATGCCTTGGCCAAACCTTATCATCATTGCTCCCATTTGAATAGTATTATAGACACGCTGGCCAAGGGAGATGTCATAAAACATTTTATTGATTTTTTTTCCTGCTAGTTGTCGTCATACATTAATATCACCAAATAACTGTACAGCTCCTGATTTAAGCATGGCTTTTGTTGAACGTGTCACTTTTTTTTTTCCCCTCCCCCCGCAATGTGTCCTAACAGATTCTGGTGACGTTATCTTTCTAGTACAGCATGACTGATCCTTCTGCATCTTGTCAGGCTACTCAGAGAAAGGCCTTTTTGACATGCACAGACACGGTGCAGCAGGATTTGACGTGGCATGATGAACAGTAGACTTTTACGGTGGGTGACTTGCTAGTCCTAACCAAGGACCGTGTGCACCTCTGTGTGTGCAAGAATATACACATGCTTGTATTTGTACATGTTCTCCAAGTAAGGATTCTGTTTGCCTATGTGTACATGCATTTGGCGTGCCAATGTGTGTCCTGTTGAGACTGTGCGTGTGCAAGCTGTGATGTTCTATAATGACACATTCACACCTTCACAAGACAGTACCAATGTCCACACTGTTAGGCTGTTGTCCCCATTCCCCCCTCTCCTATCCAAGGTTCTTCTCGTCAACTCGCCTGCTGCTCTCTGGAGGTGCGAGTGTGCATGTTTACCTTTAACTTTGCTCGCACATTCTGTCAGGTGTCACTCACATAGACTGGGGAGAGACTGAGCTGGGAGTGAAAAAAAACATAAAAACACTGTGTTGTTTGAGAAAGACTATTTGTCTGAACACACATAATTTTGTGGCACGTTGGTGTATGTCCATGATGGGTTTTGAAAGGTTTAATTCTGAGCCAACAGCAATGATGATGATTTTAAACTTATTTTGTCGTTTAAAATCATTTTGTTTTACAGGTTGGGTTCATTCACCTTCTCAAAAAGTGAGTGTGTGTATGTGCATGAGTTTGTGTACATTATTTTATTCACGTATCTACACTTTTCAGATGGCATATTTCAGCTACACATACACACAATCCAACAACTGCACCACTCACAACCATTGCTCCAAACAAAGACAAATAAGGAACATTCTCTATACACTACTAACAACCACTTTCCTCTCTTTGCACATCCCTTCTGAAAACTAAGGACAAAGTCATGACACAAAGAGGCACCAACAAGAAAGTCAGCACAAAAAAAAATGGAAGGGGTCAGCATACGTCCAGTCAGCGTACAACACCTCGCAAGACAACTGTCCCAACCAAGCAAATTGGGTCTCTCTCCTACTGCTTCGGCACAGTGTGGCATGCAGCTGTGTGTTTGCATAGGATGCACTGTACTTTACAGTGTGTGTGTGTGTGTGTGTGTGTGTGTGTGTGTGTGTGTGTGTGTGTGTGTGTGTGTGTGTGTGTGTGTGTGTGTGTGTGTGTGTGTGTGTGTGTGTGTGTGTGTGTGTGTGTGTGTGTGTGTGTGTTCCCATCCGTGTCATGTACAATACTACACAAGTGAAGATGGGGCAGAATAGCAGGAGAGCTGCATGAGCAGATTTGGGCGTTGCCCCCAGGGTGTGTACTGTAGTCTCCATAAGCAGTGACATGACAGGCCTTAGACCCGCGTTTTTTGGGGGCTTCATTATACTGCAGGTCCAGGTAATGAGGCTGGAGGGATGGCCGCTGATTCAATCTTTAAGGCTTCGAGACGAGACAAAGAAAGGAGTCTGAGCACAAAGAATCCACGCCGGTTTCCCTTTATGACCGCATGCTGCAAATTACAGCTGTTTGGGGTGGCCTACTTATGAATCTAATACTTGAACACCACCAGGAACTTATGCTAACAGCACAGGGCATTTTCAGTTAAGTAAAAGACTTTTGTGTGTTGTTGTTTGTCTCATCTATTGTGTGAGAAGAAGGACTATGTTGTGATTTTTGCACGCAAAGACTATTTGGCCACTTTGCACACATGTGAGTCCCATAACATAAAAACACAACAATAATGAAGCAAATTTCTCAACTTCTGTTATACCTGACAAGTACTGCTTTATCTTTGTATACAATGGCCTTATGATATTGTTTTGTTGAATCATTACCAAATTGTACACATTTTAGCTCTGCTTAATACAGAAAAGATTGAAGTGATGACACACTTAGGTTTCAAAATTAAAAACACATGCTATTATTAATATTTTTATTATTGTCATATGGCTTTGAAATAGGCAGGATCTAATTGTCATTCTATATTGCTTCATTTATTCGGAGCAGCCACCATAATATGAATGCCAGGACCAAATGAAACCAGTGAAAACATGTAAATGCAGTAAGGAAATTACTCGGAAAAAATAAAGATCAACACTGGATATCATGTAGGGCACTGACTTTTACAGAGCATTATCTTTGTCTCGGTAATAAATTTGAGTCTGCGGCACAGTGAAAACATAATAACAACAACTGCAGTCATGGATGTGGCACCCTATTTGTTGTTTGTGTTCTGCCTTCCACCATCGCCACTGATCCATCCAAAGTTAATCACTCCGAGCGGCATTACGGTTAGTGCAGTTTGGAGTCAAACATCCATCTCCCGGTCTATCTATCACTGTTTTCTTTTTTTTTTCTCTATGTGGTAATATTCCCCAATTAGAGCATTACTGTAGCCTACTTCATCAAGGGCTAAAGTAATCAAGATTAATCTCAGTGAGCTGACACGGGCTGTTTGCTAAGGAACACACAGAACAATTGCTCTGGGCGAGCATCATTAGGAAATGCAATAAAATTAGGTAAACTGATTATATTTCAGAACTGGGGAGCAAAATAAAAACACAATTTGGGGAGGGCTTCAATTATGACGGCAGCACTCGCTTGTTTGAACATCAGCCATTAAACTATTTTACAGTTGTACGGCTGGAGCACAAGTTTGTTTGGGTGTTTGCGTGTGTGCATGTATACAGTAGGGGTGATTCCTGTTGGATGGTAAGATTTTTTTTGATTGGTGTTTGAGAATTCATGTGTCGGGCAGACTGTCATCCAGACATTTACACTAACTTGGTCTTAGCCAATGGCTTCAGCACCCATTTTAGCCTGGGTTGCCAGTTGGTATCTAAAAGGGGGTTAAGTGTTTTGAATTCTTTTGAGAGGGAAAAAAACACTGGAAGGCAAGTTTTCATTTAATCATAGCTCGGAAGGGAGATGAGATATGTGTCATATACATTTTGTTTGGTGTGTGTTTGGTTCTATGTATGTATACACACTGCATTTGCATGTGTGTACGAGAGAGAATTCTATAGGTAGATTCTGTGTGCTCTGTTGTTTATTTATTTGGCCGTGCCTTCAATAGCTCGCTGGCAAGGTATACCAGGGCAATCTATTTATGTCATTCATGGCCACTCAGTAGTGAACAATACTCTGAAACACACACTGTGATTTGCCGGTTAGCAGTGAAACCGTTTTAAATGCTTATTAATCTTGCCCAGGGCCAATTTCTTCCTCCTCCTTCCCCAAAATGGGGAAAAGAATGAAAACACGTGGAAATATGAAAAATACCTTATCTTATCACCATGTGGAGGTAATATTTTGTGATCCCTCGCTGAAATAGCTCTGAACATTCCATGAATATATTTTGAATATTCCCTTCGCCTGCATTTGAATTGATGTACAGCAGGGCATATATGCATTCATGTCATCTGTCCCGTGTCACGCATCACCCATATTACAACATTTCCCAAACAATTTTGACAAGGAAGTGACACTTTCCTCTCATTTAGACTGGATGAAGGTATGCAAAGATATACAATGAAATGGCCTTAATGTTTTTTGTTTATTTTCCTCCATAGAAATGTGCTGGCCTCTCTCCCATACTTCAGATTACTGTATGTGGGGATAGATAGAGGCTAAGCTGAACTGACTGACATAAGTGATAACAGAAGCTACTGGATATCTGTCTTCAAACCCCCAGCTTCCCCCAGGTGTGGTCCCATATCCCACCTACTGTTTAATGTAAGTGTGTACGACACTGAATAACCAATAGATGGAGGTTTACATATCAGAAGACCCCATGACTTTTGATTAACATAAATAAACAAAAAACAACAACAACAACAATGACGGTGTTGGAATCCTTGTTTTATACATTATTATATAAATGTACTGCTCATGTGCTTTTGCAAATTCAAATATTAATACTATTTTATTCCTGATGCAGTCCTATTGGTCAGTTTCTGACCCACTGAATGACTTTCTTGCTTATTGTAATAGCCCATTGATTGGGGTCAAATTTTATTTGCAGGCCACATGTGGATGAGAACTCACCAAATCAATACAATAGCACACCCATATGCCTATGTGATATTCGTTGTGGTGAAAACATAATCAATACGCTCATAAAAAATCAGAACAACCTTTTGGCGCTCCATGACCACCTTGCTTCTGATTAACCCTACTCACATTGCACCAGTGGCCTCTGCCTGTAGACTTCATTAATTAGAAATGTACATTATCATATAGTCCTTACGCTACATGTCAGTGTTTCCTTTTTTGTTCTAACTGAGACTATTTTCTCCGCCGTTGTTTTTTCCAGAGTTATCATGTGCAATTTGTCCCATCGTCTACTCTCTCTCTCCCTCCTTCCTCTTCTTCGTTTTTGCATATTGCCAGATTTCTGAGGATGGGGCGATAGGGGGAAAAAAAGGAAGCAAGAAGGAGAGGAATAGTTAACAAAACCCGCAAATGATTGATGGGCTAATTTCAAGCCCTGAATAAAACAGTTTCCTAAGTCTGTTGATTCTCCATTTATTAGGTAATAGAAACATTTATCAAAAAAGTCACATTTTTTTCTTAAGCAATAATTGCATTTTTAAGCCTTCATTAGGCCTCCCATGCATGCATAATCCAATTGAATAAATACAGTGCTGGAGTGAAGAATTAATAGCCCTCCTATGGTAAACTGAAAGTTGGAGATTCTGCACCTTGACTCCTGTTTACATGGAATTGTATAGTGAAATATACTCTGAGGTGTACAAATGTAATAATAATAATAATGTTTTAGAACAGCTAAACCCTTTCAGTGGCTTAATATATCACTACTGAAATCCCCCTTGCCGTATTAGAGTAAAAGTATTTAATATACAGACTAAACTAATGAGTGGCACAAAAAAAGTATGTGAATCCTTTATTATTACCTGTATTTGTGTATAGATCTTCAACCAAGTAACAGCTGATAAACCATCACAATATTTTTCAACAAATAACACACACACCAACACACCATAGTGTTGTTCTTGTCCATATTGAATACATTCACAGGGAAAGTTGGAACCCTGTCAGTAAATCACATTAACAGAAGTTCAAAACAAATAAAAAAACAATAGTTATACTCTTCTATCCACAAGAAGCGTCTGCTGATGTAGACCGTGTCCAAAACATGTGATCATTAATTGTTAATTTGCACACATTTGGAAATGGAGTTTCCAAGTTAACAGTAGGCCAAAAATATCTATAGATGGAGACAAAATTGCATTGTAGCTCTCCCCAAAAGTGGGCCAAAGTAACATGGTAAGGGCTTAAAGGCATCATTGAGCTTATTAACATCTTTATTGATGAGTGTTCTTTACACAAATCGTTGAAGGGGCATGTAGTCTATGGCAAGACACCAGAGAGGAAACCTCTGCTCTGCAATAAGC
The DNA here is from genome assembly GCF_022379125.1 of Scophthalmus maximus. Taxonomy (NCBI): domain Eukaryota; kingdom Metazoa; phylum Chordata; class Actinopteri; order Pleuronectiformes; family Scophthalmidae; genus Scophthalmus; species Scophthalmus maximus. The sequence continues at coordinate 6,752,093 of NC_061535.1, forward strand.
CATCACTGTCTACCCTTTGCCAAAGAACATCCTGACAATCCATAATGCTGAGGCACTTAAGATTATTAAACAAAAACTTTTTTGATATTGGACATGGGCACATTTTTGATATGTATTGAAACAATGCAAATGAGCCTGGTAATTAAAACAAAATAGGAAGCCGAATTGTCCAGGGAACTTTGGACGTGAAGAGAGAATGACTTGAAATGAAAGAATCACTTTTTCTGAAAGTAATTCTTTGTTAATATTGGCGATTTCATGTCTCATTGTGATCAAAGATTGCAGCTTCCATGGTTGTTTTCAGTGCTATGCTCTAGCTGCTCTGTACATCATGTGAAGGAAGGTTTATGGGCTGTATGGCCTGGCAAGGGACAGAGGTTTTCCACTTTATCTCCTACCAGCCTACCGTAGCTTTGCGTATGTAAGCCCCATTGAAACAGCAGTCAAGTCTTGTTACCTGGCAACGGTCCCACTAGTCGACAAAGGCTCCTGTTCCAGCAGAGAGAGCCAGTTTTAATCACCTAGCAAATTTCCAGCACTGAAAACAGACAGGGCCTCAGCTTAATCTTGTTAGCACGATGAGGCCGTTTTCCGATATCATTGCTAATCAAATCATCCCAAAGGCCCGGGGTAGGAGAAGTGGTGGTGGTAGTACTGGTGGTGGAAGCAGCTGATTGTGTGTGTACATGGAGGGGGAAGGTGATAAAGCAGGTGTCTGTGTGTGTTTGTATGAATGCATGTACGCATGCATGCATTCACACGGTAGAGGGGTATTCAGTGATTTGCAAAACATACCAAGAAACACTAAAGACACTTTACTGTCTAATAATTATGTTCCTCTGCATCAAGCACATGGACACTGTGTACACACACTCAAAAATACCCCTTTACCCTCACATGTACATCATAACCAGCAACCTGCACCCCGCGTTCATCTCCAAACTCCGTCTTTGGTCGTGAGCTCTCACTCCAATTTGAAAGACTCCTTCACTTCTCCCAGTAGATAACTAGAAAAAAAAAAATTTAATAGCCCAGAGCCACTCGCCAGCACCCAGAGAGACTCCCCAACCCAGGACCCAGGAGAGCCCGCACAACAGAGAGAAAAGGAGAACAAAGCCAACCTGCAAAGTCTTAAAAAGTTAAAACGTGTACTTTGATAGCCTCGGCCTACCTATTGTGGCGGCGCTGATCCGACCCCAGGGAGACTGACAGCACCGCAGAGAAAGAGGGAATTCAGAGCAGAAGGAGAAGAAGAAGTGGGCCACAGCAACCCCAAAACTCCTCTCTTCTTCTGTTTCCCATATCTGCACGCATGCACACGTACACATACACAAGAGTTTGATATATGCCAAGCTGATGGTTTTGCTACTGTGTTCCAAGGAATAATACCCATATAGTCAACCTACTTTCGGCATTAGCATATCTATCTTTTGAGCTGTGCAGCGAGTGAGACACGGGCTGTGACATACTGTTCACTGAGCAAAACACAACATTGAAATGTAGTGATTGCACTCAGGGATTTCCACTTGCTGTCTCAAGTTGAATTTCCTTTTACAAATCTCCCAGAGCACATTGATATTATGCAGTGACATACACATTTCTTGTGCTTCCAACCATTGTATTTCTTAGATACGTGCATGTGAGTTGCAGAGGAATTTCCTGGTTAAAGATCAGTATGACAAGACCGTTTCACATGTGAAGTTTTGGTTAATGCCATCACGTCTGTTGTTATGTTAGTTAATTTAAAGTAAGTTTCTGAGCCCCCTTCGCTCCTGGGTTAAACTTGTGCTGAACAATTCAGATTTAAAGATTTAAAGTTACACTACCTGATTTTGTCATCAAGCCAAAAAGTATTCCAGAATCCAGTCACGCCAAGAGTTATATATATATATATTTGACATAGGATTAGGGATATATATATATATATATATCCCTAATCCTATGTCAAATGCAACATAGAGTCAGTTGCTCTAAGCTAGTGAAGCTTTTCAATATGATCAAAGTTCCATGTGGAGAAATACCATTCATGCTTTGTCACGAATCACGATTGAAGACGATTGAACCTCACTAAACCTGTTGTTGGGCCTTAAATAATTGACCTTATGTGACAGAAGACCCTGTGTGATGGCTGTCTGTGGTGACAATAAGCTTGGAGCGGTCCTTCATCACAGTAGCAGGGGGTGGATAGCACCAGTGTGTATGGATGCAATCCCTCTCTCTCACACACACACACACACACAAATACATAGACCCATACACACTAACCTCCTCCTCCTCCATGTTATTAAATTTGCCTGTTCATTTTCTCTAAGGGTTTGGTGTAATTAATGGACCAGTTTAGAACGGCCAGTGAGATCCAAGTCGCCGTCACCATCCCTCTCCCTACGGTCAGTCATGGAGGGCCACTCTAGAGGCCCACTAGGTTCCTCTCAGGCGCCGAGCCCTGTCAGTCTCATGCCCACCCTGGGACCGGGGCCTGTCCGTCAGGAACACAGTGATGGGAAGACAGAGGCAGGGTGGGACAGTACAGTTGGCTGTGGCAAAATGTTCCCCTCAAGTGACTGTGAATGTGCTCATTACTGCCCATTTACATTTCATCAGCGGGCTACCTAGCCTCTGTACTGTACTGCTAGCACCACGGACTCATTAGCACTGAAGGGGGTGTGGGGTGGGTGGTTTTGGGGGGCGGGGGGGGGGGGGGGGGGGGGGTGCAAAAGCCTCAGGCATCCGGGATCCGAAATGCACCAGAGGGAGGTTTCAGGAAAAGAACAGAGGATAGAAGCATATATGGAGGAGAGAGAGAGGTTGGCCGCTGTGCCTGTGTCTGATCAGATAAAACAGAGGAAAGGAGGAGGGGTTTCCACTAATATGTAATAATGCCCAGCGCCGTCTCTGGCCCTACCTTTTTCCTGGATGAGTCCGAGCACGAGAGTCTCTGTCAAGCATTTGGTTGGCTGCATTTACAAACAAACAAATAATCTGTTAACTCTTTTTCAGTGCTCATCCCTGTAGAAAAATGATGTCACCCAAATAGCCCCAAAGTTTACTGAATTTGAATTTTACAGATAAAATGACGGATTCAGCTCCTTGAGGGTTTAGGAAATGTGTGTACTTTTTAAGCTATGCATACCAACAACTGGATTTTCTAAATACAAAAAAATCCATTTTTCTAATCTACTCATGATTTGATTTTAAGATAGTGGAGAATGAATTCATACAAACACACAGCTTTAATTGACTTAATCAATTTAGTTTATTGGCCTCACTACATTTATATTAGACAAATGCACAATGATTTCTTTTTTTCACAAAATGTAACTGCGTTTATTAATTTACTTTTCCTACAGGGAGATGTCACATCTGAGATTGCAAAACAAGATGCATCACTGACATCAGACATCCTTAAACGCCCGTAGAAAACTATCCATCCTGGTTAGCTGTCTGCTGGAAAACCAGCAATAGGTAAGCAAGAAATACTGCTTTTCCAATGCTGCAAATATGACTTTAGCTATTCAATTTGAAGAAAGTAATAGAACCAATAAAATAAAATGGGATCCATGCTGGCCGAGTGATGTGCTGAACCTGGTAGTAACAGTATCTGCCTTTAAAGAGAGGTTGTAAGAGGTAAAGTGAACGTTCCCCGCAATGAGGCTGTCGAGGTTCCATTGGTCAACGTCACACCTGGCATTCGACAGGATGATTTCAGAAAAATGCAAAAGCGAGATCAGAAAACTGAGAGCAGAAGTTTCACAGAAGCCGCCTGAGCGTGTTGAGAACAAGCAACAGCATACATGAGTGCAGACAAACAGTTTTGAGCAGGAGCAAAGGAAATTTGTACGTGACCAAGGTTTGGAGGGAAAGTATCACACAATCTGGATATGAAATTAATAAACAATGCTCGCAAAAAGAGAGACCACAGTCTTGAATAAAGATATAATTCCATAGCGGAGTCCATTGAAGTACACAATGCCCTGCAATGAGTTTGACACAACTTTTGCTTTGTGACATGATGCAGTATCATGCTGGATGTACTGAAGCCAGTGGAAGATGGTAAACTGTGGCCATAAGGTGAAGCGCGTGGTCAGCAACAATATTCTGATAGGCCGTTGCATTCAAACCACAATTAATTGGAATTAAGGGTATACCATAACCCTCACTCCTCTCATTTCACCCAGGCCATTCTCCTCTGACCTCTGTCATCAACAAGGTGTTTCCCACTATTCTGAGAAGAAACTCTAGAGATTACGTTATCATGAAGATCAGAGGATCCAAGAGGTTTCAGAAATTCTAAACCAGCCCATCTGGCACCGTCATGTCATGGTCAAAGTCACTGATATCACGTGTTCCTCCTACTCTGATGTTTGATGTGAACATTAACTGAAGCTGCTGACCTGTATTTGTTTCATTTTATGCATTGCACTGCTGGCACATGATTGGCTAATTGCATAATTCCATGAATAACACAAGTGCTCTGTGAGTGTACATCAAGGCAGCGGTGATAAATTTGTTCCCATGACCAACAGACATGATTTTCTGTTTATGTGAAAATTCAGGATTAGGTGTCATTGTAGGCCTCGGGCCTCAGAGAAACATTTATGAAAACATGGCTTCAGATGTTTAACATTTTTGAGACATTTTTAATAGAACCCAGAAATCCTGTCCAAACTCATTGTGTAGTTGACACAAAAACTTTTTACCATTGTCTCATTAACTTGAAATACACTAAAGAGGTACACCCGCATCCAATAACACTATACAACCATGGATCTATACACCCTGTTCCTTAATGTTGCAAAAATGGAAGAATTCTATTTGTTAAAATTAAAGAATTCAAGGAATGTTAAACAGTTGACGTTCTACAACATTAAGGTTCATGATTATTTGATCCAATTTAAATTGAAGTTCATTGTAAGGTTTGTTTTGAATTACTGTAAGCAAAGAGAAAATTGTGATGAAAAATATTGAGCAATACATTCAAGGAGAAATATATACAAGCACGTCTTCCATACTCAAATAAAAAGTTAAATATGTTTAATGATTCGGCATTGAAATGTCAATATCAATATAAATTGTGAATAGCAGGGATACATTTTTGCAATACAATTAAAACTGGACTAACAAAGTTAACAAGTGTATGATTTTTGTTGCAACAAAACAAACTTCCGTCGTATAAAATAACCCACGCGATTTTCAGATTTGTCGTATTAGTTGTAAACTGGCATAAATACATTATATGCCTGCAGGTCAATTGGTCTCAACTGTTTATAACAATTCTGTTAATATTTAAATGTAAACAATACCACAAAAACAATGCATATGTATGCATATATATATGTGGACACCAGAGACGTTAGGAGGAGGGGGAAAAGTGGGTGAAGGTGAGGGTCGGTGGGGGTCAGAAATTCCTCTTGATTATCAAAGTACAGACACCAGAGAGAGAGAGAATGTATAACGGCATATGAGATTAAATACAGTATGTCTGCCCTCTTCTGGTCACCACCACCATCATCCACACTGACAGTCCACACTGGGGGAGGGGATTCAGGGAAACGGTGTCCGAGAGGTGTGGGGAGGGTCGGGTTGAGGGTGATGCAACCAACATCAGACTACAAGTGATGAAGAGATGATGATGAAAAGCAAGAGAGCAAGAAACAGATGATGTGGAAATATGTGATAACAAAGAACTTGCTGTACAAGGTAGATCTTTAAAACGAATTGCACATTCGTCTGACAGCAACACGAAAATACGACGAGGCGGTTTCCATTAGTATTTGTTATCTTGCGTAACCCTCAACATAACAATTAAAATTGTTTGTTTGTGCTCTGGTTATTATCCTATTCCCTTGTCATATCCAGGAAGAAATTCAAATTTCATATTATATACCTCATTTACTGTTAATATTAATCCAATATCATATGAAATGACATTTTCGAGTGACTAAAAACTCCATGATATTCAAAATGTAATTAAACGGCGCTGCCATATCCTGCTATTTTCATGATTATTAAACCAATGGTTCCAATGGTTTGATTATGGAGAGGGGGGGAAAGAAAATAATGAAATGGAAATGTTTTGCCACTATTTCTTGACTGACAACATTGTTTCTAATCTCATTAGCGACAGGAAATTGACTGCCAATGATGAGCGCACATTCTTTAATATTACTAATTTACTTTGGCACACCAGGTTGCCCAGCACCATGGTGTGTGCTTGTTGGCTATAATTGCACACAGCACTAACAAAAGGAAAGTCAGTGAGGGAAACATAAACTGGGTGTGCATGGAAATATGAGTGTGTGTCTGTGTGTAGGAGGTATGCAGGTGCATGTATGTGTGTCTTTTCGCAGGAGTGGCCCATGAGCCTTTTCTATCTGTGTTTGTGTGATGTGAGTACACATACGCGGGCTTATGCATAAATGTGTGTGTGCACGTTCTCGTGGGGTCCAACTGTGCCTCCAGGTGATATCGGGGCAGGTGTGTAGCCAACAGGCAGGAGTGGTGCCTAGTTAGCCGAGGCAGAGATGAGAGGTGCAGTCGTAGAAGAGCCAGTTAATGGTACTGGATTAAGCTCTTTATGTCAATAGCAGATGACGCTTTATTCTTCTTCGCTGGTTCAGATCTGTTTGGGAAAAATCCGAAAATTGGTCCCACTGAGATACGAGACTGCCCCCCCCTTGTAACGAAAAAAACCCCGCAACAATCCTAAGGTCATCTGTGAAACAGCTTATTATGACCCAGACATTATTGTTAGGCTACATTTAAACTTAATCATGTCTGTTTTATTGTTACAAAGTCGACAAAGGTCCAGTTAGGATAGTCACTTGCAACATGCAGTACATTGTATAAATGTTTTTTTTCTGTTGGCCCAAATTATCATAGAAACACAATATTCACAACAAATGCATCTTCTCCATCTTTTGCGGTTTGATTGTTGGGCCTTTTTGCATTCTCAACAATAATTACATTCTTATACTATACGATTAACCCTAACCCTAACCCTTTTTAGCAGATACATTTTCATACTAATAACTGTAACAAAAGAGATGAAGCAGCAGACACTGCTTGTTTTTCCTCCTCTTGAATGAACTTGCTATATTGTTTTCATTCATGCCATTTTTCACTACAATGAGTGAAAGCCATGTCCATCCCATTGCGACTTATCGGAATATAAAGATTGAATATGACCGAAAAAGTGAAAATATTGATTTGGTACAGTTTTTTTCCCCTGCTAGTACAGTTACACGATTGATGTAAAGGCAAGTTGCTGTGCCAGGGATTACCAGCGGGTCTGTGTTTGTGTTGGTCTGTGGTTTATTGTGATTTTGATTCTGTGCCAGTCTGTGTGTGAGTGTGCCAGTGAGTAAGTGCATCCACCTGCTTTTGTGTTTATCTGTCTGTTTGCGTGTTCATATGTGAACTGTATATGTCTGGCTGATTGTACATGTGCCTGCTCGCCTCTGTGCATGTGTTTGTGCTTGCCTGCCTCTGTGTGTGTGTGTGTGTGTGTGTGTGTGTGTGTGTTCGTGTGTTCGTGTGTGTGTGTTCCCCAGGGCTTTCAGGGTAAGCCTTCGTGGCCTTGTGCTCCTCATCAGACTCTGTGTCTGGGAGCATAGCTGTAGGGTGGGCCTCCACCACGGGGACCCTGGGACCAATGGGGGACAATCACTTCTGGTTCATAGCTGCAAGGAAGGAGACAGACAGTGCATGGATGAAAAGAGTAAAAAAAGAGCATGAATTTGGTTTGCTCTCCCATCTTTGTCCTTTTTTTCCCCCCTTCTCTCCATCCTTTTTTCCCCCCTAATCCCTTCTTCCTCTCTTTAAGAGCCTGCAAGGGGTTTCACAAGATATCACCTTTCACAAGATTGTGTTTTGTGTATGTGTGCGTCTTATTATACGTGCATTTTAAGGGAATCTTCTGTCAACACTTCCTCATCTGCCTGGTCACATGATCTGGGTCTGTCACACAGCGAAGCAGGCCTTTTCCCTGTGAAAGAACTCTGAAGGGATAAACTTTACCTTTCAAAAATAAAAATTAAAAAAACACCACCTTCCATCTATCACTCAACAGGGGGGATACGTTTACACACTGGTGTTACTTGTTTTTGTGAAACGACACGTCAGCTGCATTACTTGACCTGCTGCAGAAATAATCTGCATTACTCACCAGTTTAGATGGATTCCCCCTTTGTTTTTTTAATTAACCATACCATTTACCTTGACCATTTTATTGCATTACTACAAGAACAGAGTAATTTATTACTGATCCCACACAGGGTTTCAGAGACATGACAGGAGCTACTTGCTGTATCTTCGGAAACGTAAAGTTTAATATTTTATAATTAATCATAGTTAGTCTTAATGTTGTTGATTTAAGGTTTGGAAATATAATTGTACTACATGACCTTTTTTTCTGTTTTTTGCCAAATGTCCCATTTGATCTTCTATTCAATAATAGTCTATTTGTTGTACAAATTATCTACAGGCGGTGGTTCTTACTTTGGCATGAGAAGTGACTGTTGTTGCTAACAATGTTCAATGCAAACAATGTCATAAGGCAGGTTAATCAGGCTGGCATTATTTTCTATTGGCTTTGTTTACTCAGTCTGGAGAGACTTGAGTGGTGGGAGGGGGGTAGTTTCATCTTAATAACAAAGGATCAGAGATTTGTTGCTGAAAGCCAGAGACAAAACTGTGTAATCCTCAGGGCATGTTCTTATTCTGATGATGAGAGGAGCCATGCCACTGATGGGCCTGTAGGTTTGAGAAAGAAAATTATCTCAAGAAATGATTCGTCAAAATAAAGTGTTGTGTACCGTGATGGGTAATGTGAATGAGTGAAGCATAGCATCCGCTGTTGCTCTTTAACTTTTGAAAGTGTTTCAAAAGTAACACAATTAAAAAAGCGCTGCACTTTGACACATGACAGATTCAACTGCACACTCATCAGTTCTCCTTTACGCCGCACCCTGCTGCCTCCACAATGGATTCCAAATCTCAACCGGTGACTTCACCTAGATTGGATTACCTGCTCCCTTCCTTCAGTGAGAAGAAAAGTAGATTTCACCTCTGACCTTTGGGTTGTCTTGACAGGTGTCATGCACATCAACACTCAGAAGGCTTCCACTTCCTGCACAGTTCTGTGTTTCTGTTAATACCCGAGACAGATACTTACGGTCAAGTCAGAGCTGCTGCAAAACAGGTTCAGAGACATGCACTGAGATTGCACATATCTGGGAACACCTGTCAATTTTGGTTTAAATTATTTATTTATCAAGTATTAAGATTTAATACGCATACATGTATGAATTTGATCAGTGCCAACCCTAAATCTTTATCAGGAAAAGTGAAATGAGATGCTGGAGAGACAGCGGTAGTGTGTTGTTGTGTGTATGCATGTGCATGGTAGGTGGGGGTTGGTTTGGTCACGGTGGTCAGTGTGATGGAAAAAAACTCAAGGAACAAAAATAGAATGTATAGTTTTTTGTTTTTGTAGTTTAAAGAAAACAGACGTGGTGTAAACTTTCTGTGTCTTACAGACAAAGGCAAGTCATGGTTGTTTCTTTTCATAATAATCAAAACAATGCTCACCACAATGAAGTTTAGTATTAAATTCGGTCCCTACAACCGTACACTTTGAATTGAACAGAGTCACTGTGAACAGCCAGCTTTGCCCGATTGTATTTGTACTGCCTCTGGTACAAAGCTGCAGCTGCAAGTTCTTCATTTCAAATGAAAAGTGGCTTGTTGCAATGCAAAGATATAAAAGGAAGAAAAAGCCTGTCAGTGATTATGCTGCCAATGTCACCAAACAATCAATTCAAACTAACGTTTTTTAATGTTTATTGAAATTGTCTCAAATTTATTCAAACTAATTATTATACTGTCAAACTAACTATTTGACCTATTTTCAGTTAACTCACATTCTGTATTTATTTTACTATGAATACATTTTGTTAAATACCTTTCTAAAAATGTATATGTTAACAGTATTGTAAACTGAGTGTCTGTGGGGATAACCCTGCTGATATTATCACAGGAGATGCATTGTGTTTGATCTTAGCACTTGCACCTATCGGTCTTCAAAATTGCATCTACAAAACGACAAACATTTTTGTCTTTTTTCCGACGGCGGATCAGTTTGAATTGTTGCAGGGAGTAATAGAACAAGGATCGGGCCACAGAGAGCTGATGGTTGGGCAGTTGTCTATACGACAGGCGGCACAACTCCAACTTCTCAGCGAGGTCACCAACTCCATTCACCTTCTCCTGCTGTTCGCAGACTCATGCTGTGTGCTGCATGAAACCAGGTCACTGTTTTTCTTTATTAAAACTGCAATAGTTAGTTTTATAGCCTCCAGATTTCTGTGACCTGTTAACTGCATTGGATTTATTTTCTGCCGGTTTCTCCAGGTGTCACCACACAATCAACCGGGACCAAATCTTTGTGGTTTCCACTTTGAGGCAACAGGGTAACAGCAGAGACAAGAGACAGACACGCTGGGCAGAAGGAGAGAGAGGGAAAAAAGGGGATGATCAAAAGGACGGCAGCCATAACGCTGAGGCCTCGGACTGGACGAATGCCGTCTCCATCCAGTTTGCTCTCATTTATGTCTATTCTCCTCTGACAGATATGGCGCGGCAAGCGGGAGATAGATGCCTTACTCTCACACTTTCCTGTCTGCACCCACACAGACATTTCACACCGCCTGTCTGCAGAAGCGTGAAGCCAGCCCGGTTATTGTACATTTCCACTTTTGTTTGGTGTGTGTGAGTTTACAGAAGTGTTATTGACTACTAATCTGTCAGTCCAACCAGGTAATCTACAATATACCAACCCTCTGAGTAAATCATGAATTGTTTGCAGCTACTAATGAGGTATATTTTCTAAGTGTACCTCTCTTCATTCTCTTCATTCTATAGCTCACATGACAACAACCTTTTTTTTTTTTTTCACTGTTTTTTTTTAGGGTTTTTTTTAGACATGATGGCCGTAACCAGATCCTGTATGTGGAGATGACACAACACAGTATAATGCCTCTCAATTTCATTTGCTCCTCAGATCCATGTCAGTAGCAGCAAATTCTGGAAAACCCCGTCACAGATCCCCTGTACTGTAATGAATACCTGCGGCCACATCCTTATGCCGCATCCAGGCCTGGTTCCAGAAAAAAAAGAAAAGAAAAGACCTCTGAGATGAGTGCACATGTGCGGACACCTAATGGTGATCATGATCTGCCAAAATCCTGTTTCCCAGTTGCTGCTTTTATCTGGATGAAAGAGTCATACACGTGCAATTTCACAAAACTTCTGTGAGAAGAGCAAAAGTATGTATTTGTGATTATTTAATGTTTCTTGTAACTGAATATTTATGCAAAGAAGCAGTTTCAGTTTAATAGCATTAGACAATTTGATGCAGCCCATGTCTCAAAAATGAAAAAAACAAATCTCATGACAATGATTTTTTTGGGGGGGTTTCCTACAAAAGAAAATAACATTCTTCATCCTTCAGGGTGGCCCCTTGTGGCTGTATGTCTGTAGACCAGGGTTGGGGTGAACAACACACATGTGTAGCTGTTATGTTTCATAGCTGACAAGCATCATGGTGACTGTCAGAAAAAGAAAAGTAAAAGTAAAAGAAAAGACAGGCCAGTGTGCCCCATTTGCAGAGATGTGGTTCTAATGATTTTTTTTTTTTTTAAACCATGAAAAAACTATCACGACCATCATTGCAGCTGGAAACATGCAGCTAAACTGGAACTGTGCTTGGATCAAGTTAATGCCCAGCGTCCCCAACCGGCTGCTCTCACAAGACCACATTTTGACAGAAACAATGTTATGCAGGCAGGTCTTGTGGTGAGTATAGCTAAGAGGCTGAAACCTCATACTGAAGGCCGATTTGTGAAGGAGCCCTGTTGCTGCAGTCGTACTGCTAAAAAACGGACAACGTAAAATAGTTCCAAAGTGTCAGTTTGTCTTGAGGAACCGTCGCAGAGAGGATTTCTGATACGAAAAACATCCACGTACACGTGCATGGCTTTAACTGACTAAATCCCTACTGTCACATGCACTTCACAAGTGAAAGCAATAGTTGTGGTTTTGGAGTAAAAGTCCCCACACTGTGAATCACTTATTTAAAAGATTCATTTGATAATTATATTTCCTGTAATTGGGTGGGATTGTTTCATGTGGAAATGTGTTATTACAATAGATGACACAAACAACCTCATGACTCATGAGCTTATATTTTCTGCTCCTCTAAAGTATTCAAAAATTAGTAACTCTCGCATTTGTAATTGTGTACATTACATTTTTGTTGCATTTAATTAGCATGCAACATATCACGGTGGGTAAGGGAATTAGTCCAGAACCTGTTGCAGAATTCTAAACATTTTTTTTTTTTTCCGGTCATTTGACAGCTAATGTACTACTCAGTATAGTGAATATGCAATGCAATGTGTTATTTTGAATTTTTTATTTATTTCTTTATTTTCAGAGACAAGCAATCCATGTAAAATCCTTAAAAACACAGAATCACAATTGTGTTTTATTAACCAGTGAAGCGTTGCATAGACTCCTTCACTCCTTGACACTTCAAACCCAACCTGTTCAGATTCAGGCTGTTTAACTCTTCAAGTGGAGATTTCCCGGTTCTGAAAGACACTGTCAATGGAGCGTGTTCTCATAATGAAGTGCTGTTTAGCATTAGCCATTCATAGCTTCAAGTGGGTAGTATAATATCCCACAGGCCGCTTTCACCCTTCAACCACGATAATGGCATTTTCATTTAACCCCTTAATATATGTTAATCCGGGGATGTCAATGGGTTCTCTTAACACTCACGCAGAGGCCGTCGGAGGCCGAGAGGCCAGAGAGGAGTGAGCTGCAGACAGACAAAGGCTGGCTTGAAAGACCGCGCTGATATTTGATTTAATAAAAGAGCCTTCTTTAAAACAAAAGCACATTGTTGGCTCTTGGCTCTGTACAATTCGTTTGGTGTGTGTGCGCGCGTGTGTGTGTGTGTGTGTGATGAAGAGGGGGTTGCATGTATGACTGCATGCGTGTGCGTGTGTGTGTGTGTGTGTGTGTGTGTGTGTGTGTGTGTGTGTCTGCCCGCTTCATCCACCCACTAGAAGGTCTATCCAGGCCCAGTGTTTGTTTCGCTTTTCCTGGCTAGGTCGCCACTTTGGGAGCATCTACAGCTCAAACAGCCGACAGAAGGATTTAAAGATGGGGGAGAGGGAAAGTGATGAATATTAAGGGCCCATTGAAATGAAAATCCCACCATCCCCTGGAGACCAGGGCTTAGAAGTCATTGCTGAAGGGATCTCCATCTGCTTGTACGTTTAGCCTCCCTTTCTATCTATCTATCTATCTATCTATCTATCTATCTATCTATCTATCTATCTATATCCTGTGTGGTATGTGCAAAGTGGTAGAGGGCAGGTTCCATGTCTGCAGCAATACACAAATAAATATTGTACTGTGTGTGTATGATTATGGCTGTGTGTGTGTGTGTGTGTGTGTGTGTGTGTGTGTGTGTGTGTGTGTGTTTACTGTAGTATATGTCTCCTCGAGGCCTGAATGGTTCCTAGCTTTGACAGAGGCAGCCCACAAATCAGTAGGTCCTGGGGGCATGCCAGGTCTGCTGAGGGGGGGAGTGAGACATATTCACTGAGACCAAATCAGCCTCAATCTGCCCTCAGAGAGCCCCGTGCACCACTGACTGAAAATCAAGCCACCCACAAACACAGGTTCTGTGTTTTTTTTCGCGTGTGGGAGGTGTGTGTAGCTGTGTGTGTCAAATGGATATGAGGCCTAATCATTTCACTTCCCAAGCATTTCTCCGTTAAGTTGGTTTCCGTTACAAATCAGTGCAAACAGATGATGGAATTGTAACTGAGGCGGATGTTTCAATCAAACCAAGCCAACCAAAGAGTATATTCAAGATTCCCTTCAATTCCTAAGCACCCACAACACTACCTGCTTTCTCTGTGCAGTGTGGAGGTGTTTGGGACTGATAGCTTTGTTTCTCCTCTCTGAAAACAGTAGCACAGTTTGGAAGTATACACTATGATACACATAAACCTACGGATTGGATTGTAGTGGTTACATTTCGCTTTCATGAGCAAATGGGGGAATACATGGTTGTGGATGGACATTCAGAGCAAGCTTATAGTAGAAGTACTTGTTTGACGGCCAACTGAAACAGTTTCCATCCAGCTGCTTTTCAGTATCCTTGGCACCGAAGTATCAACGTATCACATTGAAACATCAGCCCACATCTTTAGAAGCCCCTCGCTTCTCTTTGCCGCTAAAATTCGATATTTTGCTTTCGGAGATCTCATCACAGACTGAACACCACCATTGTGAGACAAGAGTTTTTTCAGTTGAGTCTGGTTAGCAAAGGTTTTAAACGTGGTGGTTTGTTTGCAGTACGTGGCAAAAATAAGTATATGTTTATGTACTATAAAACATTTAGAAGGAGAATTTTGGAAAACAAGTGCTGGATTAACAACTGTCTCTCTCAAAACCATAATTGGGATCATGTGGAACTTTGACATGTAGGCATCACTTCTCTGGATACTAAAGGGTGCATCACAATTCCTGACAGGGCAGTGCCAGTTTGCCGTTGTGGTTGGGGTGTCAGTGGTTTTTCAATGAGCCGGGGGGCATGTGGCAAATCTGAAGGTCCTTGTGTTTGTCTGCTACCTCTCCGTCAGACACAGGCCATCCCAGGTCACCAATCTGTGTCACCAGCACTACATTCACCCACTATATCCTGACAACGTGTTCCACCCCTCCAATTCGTCCATTCCAGCGCCTTCTACCCCTCCCTCCCCGCTTCGCTAAATCCCCACTCACTTTCTCCTTTCATCCACCCTCTCTCTTGCTCTTCTATCATCCTCCTACCCTTGCTTTATTTCTGTTACCCACTCTCCAATTCACTATTTTATTCTCCTCCCAAATCTCCTCTTTTTTCTCATTTTACATCTCATCCTTCTTCCTGTCCTCATTACCCCCCCCCACTACTCAATCCCAGCCCATTCTCCAGTCCTCTCCTCGCATCAGAAAGTGTTGGATTTTGACATCTGCCTGCAGGAGAAGTGACCCATGAAGTAATTAGAGGAGGAATCTTGCCTTCTCTTCCTCCATCTTCTCTGCTCTGAGCTGGAGATCATATAAAAAGCTGGTTATGTTTACTCCCTGATCCATCTAATTTCTGTAACGAGGGCCAAGCCGGTCTCATCTCCTTAACGCGCCACGCTTAGGCCAAGGCGTTGGGCTGGAGAGGCGCCCCAGGCCCCAGGGCACTGTGGAGCTTCAACCAGACTGTTTAGCAGTGGAGACGAGACTGGGTCCTAACCGGATTAACTCCCAACCAGCACAGGTGGAGGGACCCTGCTTCAAACACAAACACACGCGCACACACACACACACACACACACACCACACACACACACACACACACACATACAGTACGTACATGTGCACACAGAGCAAGATGCAACTTTACACCATTTAATGTATCTTCAAAAAAAGTGCTGGGATGAGATATCTGTGTGTGTGTGTGTGTGTGTGTACACACAGCATAGAAAAATAAATAAAAAAGTAAAAACTTGAGCAGCTGCAATATGAGATGAGAGAACACAATTATGAATTGCTCCGGAGCTTACGGCCACTCCGGTGATAAGTCTCAAGTGCTGTGCTATCAAATTGCTCGAGCATAGAAATCCCCCCTCTTCTACCCCCAACCACAATTGAAAATATTTGCCCGTGGATTGCAAATGTAATACGGAGGGTAATGGTTGATGTATAATGCAACAAAGTGAAGTCTGAGGGCCATTCAAAAACATGACAGGCTGCGGTGTCAAATGTTTTCCTGGGCATCATTAGTGTGTTTTTCCGTGCCTTAATTTACAGATTATTCGTTTAGAAAAGTCTTGAGGGATTTCGCTTGTTACTTTGTGTCACAGCTGGTAAACATGGCTCAGTTTGCCTCATGCGTCAGCATCGTTGACCTGCAAAGAAAACAGTGCATCTATGCCAAAAAAAGAGAGATTTGGATTTTTATTTAAAGGGTTTTCGGTATAGAGAGCCAAGGTAATATCAGCTTTCGCTCCATGTGTAAGAAAACCTAATCCAAAGACCATCATTGGACAAAAGTTTACAGTTGGGCAGATTGCGGCCAGATGAGACGAACAGAGAAAGCCAAACAATGTAGACGCACACACCTTGAGCAGCAGGTCTCCGGTTTGACCTTTGCACTCTCACCCTAGCATCAGTATTGGTCAACGAAAGCAAAAGGTGGCGAAACCGAAAGGTGCGAATGCAAGCTCGTATTATTCTTGTTTGCTAACAAATTAGCAGTTGCTCTTTACGTTTGTATTAATGAAGAACAGACGACGTGTGGCAGGTACCACACAAGTTGCAACCATATCTGCTATCACAATCCTACAGCAGCCACACACACCCTTAGCTGTTTACAGAGCACTGCCAGGCAAGGTGTGCGACAGCGTCCCCGCAAATTGTCATCACATGGGTACAAGGCGTTCTGTTTCTTCCTGCTGTGATCCATGAAGCAGCTGATGAAGCACTGGCATCGCTTGCACGAGTGAGCATCTCAGTCTGCCTGTTCCTCTGCCCGTCCCCCCGACAGCTACACGCCAATGACACTGGCCAGAGCGAGGCCACTCTAACCCAATTGAGCCATCAATTACTACTGATTAGCCTCAAAGTAACATCTGTCCCAGGAAGCATTTAACCAATATATTCTCCATAGTGACACACAGCAACAGAATTAACTGTCATAATGGGGTTTAATGGGGTTATTGGATTTTCAACATGTTCAAAAGCTTGGGATTTGGCTAATGGAATGGTAGACAGAATCCAACATGGCACCTGGCTGCCTCACGTCTGCATGTCTGTTTCCCATTTATGCCAAGAAAAATGAAGGGAAATTGATATGATTCAAAATGATGCCTTTCGGAGACTAGGGAACTGCATGTTTAAATATTTGTTTTATTCATGTTGTAAGGATATTGTAATGGCACACAGCTAAGACTACATATAGTCGCATTATTGCCGCTTAAGGCAAGACAAAAAAATGTGATTTTGGAGATTTATATATCACTTTAATCAGTGCCTGGATTTATCTATTGTCCATAGTGACACCAGAAGAAAAGTCTGTTCTTCACCAAACAACAAAACTCTCAGTGCCAAGTCGCTAGATTTTATTTACCTCATAAAGCAGGGGGCTGGGAGCATACCAAGGAGAATAGGTGTCAGTCAAGCCTATGGAGCTGGTAAAACAATCTGTCAGTGTGATTTTGTGTGCTCGCGTATGCGTTTGCGTGTGGCTGTGTGGTTGCGCGCAGCTGTGCGTGCGTCTGCGTGCGTCTGCGTGCGCGTGTCGGTAAAACAATCCGTCAGTGTTTTGACAGCCATGTCACATGCCGGGGATCAGTCTCAGGGGATCCTGCGATGAGAACTGCTGATTACCCCCCCCCCCCACCCTGCAAATGATTCCTACATTTAACCTCGGCGACCAGGACTCCCATGGTGTGCAGATGACTTTCTTTGCACGACATTGTTTTGCAGCAGGTGCAGGGGGTCATTTTGGGGAATGAAAAAGGGGTTTTCAGGATAACAAAAAGCCACAGTGGTGCAACAATGAATTCCCTAGTCATTAAAGTAGGCTGTTTGGAAACACCACCGCTCTGCCACAAAACAGGGAAAGTCACTTAAGCTTTTGTGAGATACTGAATCTCGTGATTTCTTTTTCATTTTGAGAGAGAGAGAGGCTTTAATTATAAATGTATTGCTCCAAATAAACAAGATCTATATCGATCTAAGGCTGTAAGGTTTATTGTTTTGTTTAATCACACAGATGAAATTGCAGAAATGATCAAAGTAAACATACAGTTGCAGATTTCATACCTGGGAGTCGGGCTGCCCTGTGCCGCCACAGGGCCTTGTGCTGTTAGCAGCTGAGTAGTTTCAGCGTAGCTATTGGAGGTCAAGCGCCTTGCTCAGGGGTATCTCTTCAGTAATTGTTAAGGGGAGGAAGAGCATTTTCTTAACTTACAGTTTTGGAAACGAAGTGGGTCAGGGGCCAGTTTCCCGTGGATCCCCTGACGACTTGGGCGCGAGTAAGTTTTCTTGAGACTAAGACCCACGGTAAGGATAAATTTCTCAAATTTCAGTTACGGCCTGAGAACAA
Organism: Scophthalmus maximus; assembly: GCF_022379125.1. NCBI lineage: Eukaryota > Metazoa > Chordata > Actinopteri > Pleuronectiformes > Scophthalmidae > Scophthalmus > Scophthalmus maximus. The sequence continues at coordinate 6,770,313 of NC_061535.1, forward strand.
GTCTGATGTGGAGTATTAATGGTTCAGGGGGGATGCACACAGTAACACAAACCCTGCGTGCTGCAGAAAAGAAAGAAAAAAAAGTTGTGGTGGTTATTCTCTTCTGTGTTTTAATGGCAGTGGCAGGGTGACATAACATAACTCTTGATTTATAAGGCTATTTGAAATGCCATCGCTCGCGGGGATGTAGTCACAGAGTACGCAGGGAGGGAGGATCACTGACAGCTCACTGACTTCAGGACGGTGAGACAGAAATTCCTCGTGTGTCTGTCTGTCTGTCGAGTTCCCCCTCCTTATCTCTCCATCAACCACCTTTTGTTCTGTCTCATCTCTGTGCGTCTCTCATCTTGCCTTCCGCGCATCTTTCTTTTATTCATCGCGGTGGCAAGGGGTCGCAGCACCGTGGGACTTTTACAGCTCGAACAGTTATTATCCTCAGCATCCATTAAGTTCAAAAGACACACTATGCTGGGAACCTTTACACCAGGTGGAAACTAATACTTTTTGTCACCAAAGAAGTTGAAGCCCTTCAAAAAAAAAAAAAAAAAAAAAAGAATGTGGACAGCCTAATAGTGATATTCATTTCCCCACCTTAACCTTTCACATCACCTGCGTTCCTGTCAGCTACGGGGCATTTTTGGAAATTTTGTAATATACCAGCTTGACATTAAGATGATTGAATGTGACATGTTCATATAAGCAATTTGGTATTGTTAGCTAAATACGCCCAGTAATGTCTGAAATTGAGGGTGGGGTGGGGTTGATGGCGGGGTCAAGAGTGGGATGTGTGTGCAGGTACGAGATTAATGTATTTGGAGACACACACACCTGTTTAGCCCCCAGGACGAACACATAGTCGAGACAAGAGTGAAAGCATGGCTCATGGGGCATTTCAAATGTTCTATAATCTTCAAAGACAAAAGCCCAGCTGGGGTCACCCATTGTCAAGCACATGGCGAACATACTGTATATGATACCTGTTTGTAAGCATGTTCACATTACGGGAGACGATTTTTGGAAAGCAACAGCTGTAATGCGATCACTGAAAAATAGTAGGGGAACACAATATGAGGCACAAGCAGGTTTGACTGGGTGGGAAGTAAAGTACCGACAGCCCTTGGTGGGGGAATTCCTGAATGAAAACAAATCCCTACACTGTCAAACAAGGCCTGGGTGTTTGTGTATTTAGGTATGTTTGAAGAATGTTGCCACTGTACATTGTCACTGTTGACAGGGAAACTGAACGCCGCATTAAGTGGCGGGGGAATATCGGCGAAGGAAAACAGATAGGAGTCTTGTTGCATCCAGAGTGTGGCTCAGGAAAGGAAACCACAAGAGCGCCTATAAATAAAACACAGCGCTTTAATTTCTGACACAACATTTCCATGTCCGCTTGGGAAGTTGTGTTGTCAGGTGTACACCTTCCCTGCAGCCTCCTAGTCCGCTTCTGTGGAAGATAAAAAAAAAATGATCTTCATACTGTAGGTATCCACAGATTATTATGTTTTTGCAAGTTAATCAGTGTCTTGATGGAGATTCTATCATTTATTCAACCAATTTATTATTGACTATTTACTACATGTATTTACTACTGCATTGTGAAATTAAATTGTGCGTTAAATGTTTACTGGTTGTCATTTTTTTGTCATGGAAGTGGTCACGAAATCCAAACCAAAACTCTGCACCTTCAGTGTTTCTTCTAAGAATTCTCTTATTCGGGCATTATGGGGAGGAAACAGTAGCAATGTTGGTTATACTGGAAAGAGATGTTTGTACCCAGGCCCACGACTCTGGTGGAAGAAGCGACCTGTAGGAACAAAGTGTGCGCTGCCTGTAACTGTGACTCATGCACTCTGCCATGTCTGTGGTTTGGCTAAATGCTCTGACCCCAGCATCAGTCACCATCAGCACACAGACAGGCTCTCATTTTACTGTCTGGAGAATGTTCCACCCCATTCAATGCTACGGCTGCTGTACAACTATGCCACTGATCCTAACCCAGAATAATCCTGAATTGTTTAAATGAAAAAAAAAATGATATTAGCTGTTTATTGGAAACGGTGCTATGTTTCCAGAATAGGGAATATATGTGTGAGTATTTTAAATGTCGAGTGCCAGTAGCCCCGTCCATGGCCTGGCTGAGGTTTTCATCATTGTTTGAACTGGAAGCCGCAGCAGAATCACCGAGATGAAAACAAATCCCTGCATTTCTAAACAGAGTACGAGATTGTAAGGTTGCGATGTCTTACTGAAATCCCTTGGTGGATCAAGAAAAGTATAGTGCAAATAAAACACATCCTGGATGAATGGGGTAAATCCATGGCAGTCGCTTGCGAGCTCTCTGCCGTGAGTCATCATCAGTGTCTGGGAAATCATGTTTCAGTCAGATTAGCGGTCACGTCATGATTGTCTGTTTCCCCGGTTATTAAGTCCTTTAGCTTGACTTCATGGACTTCATGAAGCATGCGTGATCTGTCCTGGCGAAATTAAATTCACACCTTTTAAACCTTGTTTTCTCTGAAACACAAGAACCAACCAGCCGAATCCAAAGGAGCCCAAATAACGTCAACTCTGACATCTCCGCTTGTGGCCCTCCCAAATCTTCCTGTCTCCAAATCCCCCCCCTACCTCTTCGCTTTAAACACACAGCCCTGTTATCACCCTTGCTTCCTCTTCCCTCCTTCCCACTCCCTCTTTTTTTTTTTTTTTTCAAAGCATGAGAACAGGACCGGGGCGATTAAGGAATCCTAACCCTGGCTAATCACCCCGGACTGGAGCACTTCCGCTGTGCTGATTACCGAGGAAACCATTAAGAAGAAGAAAGTGGCTGGATCTTTCATCCTGGTCGGCTGGGCTCTGGGGAGGTCAGAAAGGGGTGTGTTTGATAGGCCATTTACCCTTCCTGTTCTTATTATTCCAGCATTTCCTCTATCTGGATTCGACACGACTGCAGCTATTGGAGCCCAGGCCCATCTTGCCCTCCCTCCCAATGGGCTGTAATCATTGCCATACTGGCTTCCTGCACTCACTGGTACGTATGCATGACACTACATTGATTCACAGACACACACAAATACACACACATGCACCCCTCATAACACATTCCCCTCACTTTCACACCCTCACACTGAGTTCACTTTGTGCCCCCCCCCACCCCCCCATCGATATAGTTGAGCAGCAGTGACCCTGGAAGAAACAGTTTACATACAAATACAAGTAGCGCCCCTTCCTCCCCTAATTTCCACCTCCCTCCGCAAAAAAAAAAAAAACGGCGTATTTGCGTGCACCAGGGCCTCATGGGTACTGTCACAGATGGTGCTAATGATGTGTGCCTCAGCAGAGGCAGCGCCCTCGTTCGCGCTAGACTGGTGACATATGCTCAGTCGCAGGGCCATCAGTGGAGCACAGCAGCCCCCAGTGTCCAAGAGACACCCCTGTAACCCCTCCACTACAGCGACACAATGACAGATACAGACCCCTAAACAAACAGAGGGCTTGGCGCTGCCTCTTTTCTCTCTTCATTGTATTTCAATCTGTTTCTTTCTCAGTGCCCCCCCTTCCTTCTGTCTGTCTCTGTCTTTCCCAGTTACTTCTCCCTCCCGTATGTTGTTCATGGCTCCTACGCCTCTTCCCCTCGTGTGTCCCCACCGAGCCTGGCTTGATGGATGACCCTTTGCTTTAGTGATTAGGGTCCCCGTGGGGGCCCTTTCCCTCCTCCGTCGGAATCTGGGTATACAGTGGAGTGACAGAGCAACTTCAGGCCACCGTCTGGCCGCCTGGGTGTAAGCATGTGCATAAAGGATATCAGGGGGATTTGTATAGAAGGGTGACAGGACTTATCAGCTGAGTGGTGTCTCATGGTTGGTAATTGGACAGAGCACTAGTTTGTCTCTGTGTCCTGCGGTCTCCCCCTCCACCAAAGCCGTCTCTGCCCACGCTGTTGCAGAAGGACCGAGATGAGACCAGATGCGTGGCAGTGTTATGATTTTATTTTTCCTCAAGGCTCGACAGATGTTGTATCTACCAAAAAAAAAGTATAAATATATTTATATATATATTAAATAATTGAATTGAAATTGAATTACATTTTGTATCAGACTGTATAATCTCCCTTACTTTTCTAGGTAATTTTCTTACATTTCAATACAGAATATTGTTACTGTAAAGGTGACACCAAAGTCCTAGCATTTAAAAAAAAAAGAAAAATAGGGGAATTCCTAGAACATGAGGGAGACCATTGCCCATCATTATCTCTGTAACCTAACCTCTTCATTAGCACTGTAATTCCACACTGATGCACCATGGGTATTAATGAACCTCTAAAGACGTTTTGTACTGTATGGCGATGACACACCTGCTTTTTGTACGACTACATTCCTTCAAAAATTGTGAACATGCTGAAAGGTAGCTGTGGACAAATGACCAAATACGGTGGAGCCCTTGGGGGAACACGATCTGGAATCAGTCGAAAGTGTTGGAGTAAAAACACTGTGTCATGTTTCTGTAACCAAGAAGATGTAACCAAAGACGCCTTTTGTTAAAGATAACGTGTAAAAGCCAGTTGTCTCACCATTTGTTTAGAGGGGATGTTTAGTTGATGAGCTCATACCAAGATTCACTTTTCCATGGAAATGGATTTGCTTTATGGGCGTAGAAAAAAAAAAAAACATGAATGTATGAACAGTAACCAACTTTTGTTAAAAAAAATGGAGGGAAACTACTCTAAAAAGTTTTTTGGTTGCACTGCATTTTGAAGACACTGTACTTTGCTTTTTGTCTCAGAATAGAGTTGCACTGACAACAAACAGGATGTGACTTACTGTGAGAATGGAAAACCACAATCAACAACTACTCAGTGACATTTTGAAGTCACTTCATTCATCTGTCAAATTGCAGAGTTGATATATTCGAGGATTTGAATTTTGCAAATTTGAACAGTAGGCTTAGGATGGAACTCTTCGTTTGTTAGTAGTGAAACCTGTTGGCAAGAGGCATTCATCTTTTTACCAACGTCCTGACGTTGATCTATATACGAAGCACATGGAGGACCAGAAATAATTGACTTTCTGATCCCACAGGGTTGTTCTCTCGCTGGCTTTGTTGTTTTCTCGTTAGTAGTTGTGTTATCTTCAGAGAAAAAGAGGTTTACTCACAGCACAACAATGATTTAGAGGTCTAAATCAAAAGTATTCGAAATCTTAAGAAATCAAGCTTCATAAGCATAAAGGCATACACAAGTGAAGAAGGTTAAAACAGGCATTTTCAGGCAGCGTCAACAACATGACTAGTCGCTTATAGCCTTAAATATATTTACCACTTCTGGTCGATGGTAATGTGAGCGGAAACTGAATGCTAAGCAGCTCAGGGTAGTGTGATGATAATAATAAACATGAAAAAAAGCGATTTGAATTCTGCTGGGTAAAAAAAAGCTGCCCTGGTGGTCTTAACTGGTCATCATTTTCTTACTTAACGTTAATGGACACCATGTGGGGAGCCCCTGGTCCCACAGACAAAGCAGTAGGCTGCATGAAAAAGAAGAAAGAAGAGGTAGAATATTTACGTTCACAGAGCTCACATCCGGAGATAATCTGCTTTATCCTCAGATGATCTTTAGCAGTTGATACGCGATGGCTGAACTGTAATTAATGGCAGGGGAGCTACAACATGGTGACCCAGGGATGTTTGTCCCATCACTGTACAGGCTGTTCATGAACAGAGGCTGGAGCCAGTCACATCCTCTGCGTCTGATTTAAAGTTGGTAGAGTTTAGCAGGAGATACTGCGGTGGGCGGTGCAGAATTGCCATGTGTTAGATTTTTATTTTTAGCTAAAACTTATTTTCATATAATTAAAAACACCTTAACCACAGACATTCCTGACCTAAACCTTAATTTTGCAAAGAAAAAAAGGCAAAGATATTTTTATCCCCCTTCCTTATAACATGAATTGTCTCATTGACTCTTTGTAGGTTGGTGCACCGGAGTCAACCCAGTTGTCTGTGGTCCACATACTGCACATGAAAACCTAAAAGGTTGAGTACAAAGATTTGATATACATCCTTTTTTTTTTTGCTTAGTATATTAACATCACTTTGATCACTTGTTATTTTTAACCTTATGAAAGATACATTATTACAAAATGTATGTTTAATCAATACAAAAGCAGCATGGATTTATGGAGCTCATGAGTGTACGATGTGGTGATTTACAGTATGTGATTTTCTGTCCAGTAGAAACCTGAAGCACAAAATATCACTATCATAGCTAAAAAACTTCAGCCATATATGAAGTTATTCCCAAACAGGTGCATGTATGTTCATCCCCAAATTGTTAGATGTGTGGGATCTCTTTCTGCCGGCTCCAGTATCCGGCCTTGTCATTTTTCATCCTTCCCGTCACTAACTCGGCTGGTGGATGAGAATGTGTGGGTTTGTGGGTAAAGCACACCTGGTGGAAGAGGAGACCCATAACCACAATACTCCACTAATGGACCCTGCTCCCACCCCCAACCCCACCCTCTCCTTCCCCGACACCTCTTTCTCCAACCATCCCACAGTCTTCCCTTCCCTCCTGTCCAGGCCCTGGGGCGAGAGATGGATCTGTGTCTGGGGCTGGTGAGGTCACTATTGGCAACCTGAAGTTTCAGAGTTCAGAGGAGTGAACTAGAGGAACTATCTCCCTTTACAACGCATGCATACTCTGGTATACTGTATGTGCGTGAAAGCACTCATAGTTTATGTATACAGGTGAGGCAAAGTATACAGCATGCTGTTAAGTAATTTTTCCATTTATCTTGTCATCATCTTTATCTTCATCTTTTATGGGGTTTATTTTCTTGTGGGTATGATGAAAAGAACATAGTGGAAAAAATACAGGCAAACAAAACTTAATGGAGACCAGGAAGGACATGTGTTTCTAGAGGTGGGGATTAAACAATTTAAAATCCAAACCTGCGAGCCAAGCCAAATTTTCACTCGAGCCAGAATAAAAGAAAATGTGGCCTGTTAAGTCAAAATCAAAATTGCATGGTTCAATTCTGACGACCAAATAGCGTCGGCCTGTAAAGAAAATTAATTTTCTTATAGATTTTGAGAAAACAGGGGGAGCAATGTGTACACACTCATGAAGACCAACAGCCCTACTCATGCACAGTGCCCACAGTGGATTTATTTTAGAGTTCTGTACTGTTGAGGGGAAGATACGCAAGAGAAGACAGCAGAGCAAACGTCATGGAAATCAGTCTGGATGAAAAGACGTGTCTCTCTTTCCTCAGTCAAGTTGTGATAATGTGCAGTCATGCTTCAAAAGTGCATGGATTTTAAAACGTTGTCCCATCAATAACAGGACACTGATGCCATGGACCTCTCTGAGTCATCGTGAGTTCATTATATACAGTCAAAGTGTGAGCAGTCAAAATATATTTCAGACATAGCTTTGATATCTTCACTTTTTCCATGTAAGTGCGAGTAGGTCTGCTAGGCATGGATTTATAGGCATTCATGAGTGTGTGTGTGTGTGTGTGTGTGTGTGTGTGTGTATGTGTGTGACAAAGTGTGCATGTGCGGTGATTAACATTCTCCTCTTGATGTCAGATAAAAGCATGAAAAATGGTACAGAGTAAAAATAAAAAAAAAGGGGTGTCTCCCTTGCCAGTTGTAGCTTTAGTTATCTGATCGATACCATGCAATTACAGAGATTTATGTCACCCAACATTCCAGGGTGATTTTGTCTCACAGCCACCTGTGGAAATATGATCTGTTTTCAACTCATTTAACACCAGGAGGGGAGAGGAGAGGGGAGAAGATTGAGCAGGGAAAAAGTGATCCTAACTATTTTACTTGCTAGTAATATTCAGCTCTTTCAGTCTAGCCAGTTTAAAAAAGTAATCTTCACACTCATATCACTGCTATGCAGATGACACCCAATCCCATCAGATGTCCCCACAGTCTCGATGCAAATCGGGACTTGTCTCGCATACATGAAGAAACGTCACCTTCAAAAAAGCCCTCTCTGAGATGGAACTCGTAGTCATCCTTGCCATTCAATCTCTCCAGTACAAAAATCTGCATTTATAATAGCAATCTGATGCAAGTGTACCCGACTTTTAAAGGCAATGGGAGATGGCCCAAAACACATCCTATAATTAATTAAAAGACAACATACCGTACGACCCTCTTAAACAATTCAACGGGCACAGTGACCTTTTGTCCCACCGTTAAACTATCAAAAGCAGATTGGGCCCCCTCAATGCACGAAAACATGAGCTTAGATCATTAATACAGAGCCCCAAATCACAATTCATAATATGATAAGGCTTTGTAGTCTGAAGAAGAAGAAAAACAATGTGCCTCTATGGTGAGACAGACTTCCCTCGCTGAGTTTTTTGGCAGTGGCAGGCATTATCCAGGTACAGAAGGATAATATGTGGCAATTGGTAAAATTTATCACTGTCACTTACCGAGAGGAAGTGATTCACATCTGTCTAGGCTTCTGTTTGTTTACTGACGCTCAAGCAATGGGAGGTGCTCGCATTGTTTAAAACTGCAAGATGCTATTTCATTCAAATCGATATAAATAAATATGGTTATAAAATAAGTCATGAAATTAATAAATTCTACAATAAATAGCTGTATAAAGATCAGAGCTGCAACTTTTGAGTTCAGTGCGGAATGAGATTTGTGTCCTTGGGATCACTCCACATCATTCAATAAAAGAAAAAAATCCCAGGATGCTGAAATGGCTGTTTCATTGCCAATACTCTATATATTTTAATGACATTTATCCATTTAAAAAGATTTATTCAACTGGCAACAGATGTAGGCTTTTTAGCAGCCAATGATGTTCCCTGACCTATTCTCATTTGTTTTGAGTGACAGCTGACAGATTATTTCTAAATGTAGGTAGTGACTCATTTATGCATTACTCATTTATTATGGCAATTATTTAATTCACTAGCTTTTTTATTTCAATTCTAATTACAATATATAAAACAGCAAGCCTATGTATTATATTGGTATCGTATTGGTATCTTATCGCTTTCGTTGGTACCAGCCCAGGTTATTTATGATTTTTGATTCCAGGTGTGGCAGCCTCTATCCAGTTTAGAACACATGCAGTGGCCTTAACAGTTCAGCGTCTGGGGATAAATGTTGTCTGTGGTCCGACCTGACGTCCCCAGGGCACCAGGTCACGCATTATGAGAGCCGGGATCCTTAAGGCTTATCCACTGAGGCGGTTCTTGCTCTGTACGCGGCAACAGTGATTCTGGTTCCACTACATGGGCTCTGTAGGAGGCCGCATGGTTGTAAAGCTCCAATTCAGAGATCTGGCTGTGAGCTCCTCTAACACTCATAGCTCCAACGGAGGATGGACCGATGTCCATTTAACATTTCAACCATTCTTTCTCCTTCTCTGTGTTCTCCCTCACCGACTTTTCTTATTCCCATCCTCTTACCATTTTTCCTTCTCCATAATGACTCATACCGAGGGAATGAGAGAAAAAGGCTTCAGCCCCACTTGCACTCATTCACACCTGCACCTACCATACAAACTGCATTTACTCTGACGTACGGTTGGTAATACAGTCCAGTTAGGCTCTGTCAAAGCAGGTTTACTGTGTAATTACCTGAAGTGCTCAAGTTTGATCAAATTCATTGGCGAAAGGTCAGAGCATCACATTTAGCTTCAGCTCCAGGAGGAATTGTGGTAGGAGAAGTATGAATAGTTTTACTACCAGTAAACAGAGTAATCTGTCAAACCTAAAGAGACTGTCTCCCCAACAATAAAACATAACCTTCAGTCTCACAGAGTAGTGGTAATTTCTACCTGTTTTTAATTGGACAGAAAAGGCCACCAGATCCAGGCTAGGAATCACATTTGGTGTTTGTTTGTTTTTTTGAAAGGATTTTTTTTGTGTTTATGCATGTTGGTATAAAGGGATTTTCTGACTTGCATGAAGAAAAAATAACGTTGACCAAATGCTTGTTTCAGATCTCATAAAAAAAGCACTGGCGCTTGATACACCAAAAGGCTTTGTGAATCTGTCACATCCAAACATTTCATCAGTTCATGTCATCAGTAACTGATAACACTGCTTAGGTCAAACCATTCCAGAATTGGTAACTGTAGCTCTTATTTTCCTTCCCCACAGAGCTTCTTAACTGGATTTACTGCAATGTGAAACAGGAGCAAGTATTGAGTGTGGAGATGGTGTGTGCTTGTGTGCAAGTGCGTGCATGAGGATACGTGTGTCATTGTGTTTGTGTGTGCCTGTCCATGTGTTTCTATGTGAGCATACCTTTGTCCACATGTGGACACACTAGTGCGTTAGGGGAAGAGATCAGATGTTGGCCTGGTCCATCTCTGGGATGTTGGAAGAGCCGAGGACGATTGGATATGCCCGGCCTGAGGGGATTCTCTTGTGTGCTGAATGGAAGTGAGGAATGCCACCACAGACAAGCACACTGCAAGCTATGAAACAGCCGCCATACAACTGAAATCAACACTCTGCGTCCCTTCTATCAGCACAAAAGGGAAGCCAATCCAAGGAACTAAGAGAGAGAGAGAGATCGAAATAGAGAAAGAAAGAAAAACAAACATTACAAGGGTGCTTCAGTGTAGCCCAAAGGGGTTTCAATGTAATGTAACAGCAATGCCTAATACGTAGCAAAGCACAAGTTTATGTAATAATGACTAACCCTAACACATGCATTTCTCTCTTTGTATTATTTGACAAGATCAAGCCATAGTCTTATTAGACACATGATCAAAACCATATCATTACAGTCCAACTGAGAAACCCATGTAATGTCGTAATGTAGTGTCCCTAAACACCTCCACCCCCTTTTTCTTTAGCATCCAAGTCCTTTTTTAATAAAATAATGAAGATAACTTCAATATAAGACTTGAGACCGAGGAAATAAGTCAAGTCTGTAGGTGAATTGTACAAATGTGCCAATTGGGAGGACCTGTTCAATTTTACTTGTTTAGTAATGGTTAATAAATTGACTTTGAGGGATGATATTCATTTTCATGGGTAAGAGCCAGTGATGTGGGAAAAAAAATAAGAGTTTTTATATGACATGGCAGTAGCTGAGTTAATTGCATAGTTGGTGGTTTGATCCCTGAGCTTTTTATGTCAAATTGCTGTGGTGCGAAAAACTCAGTCCTGAATTTCTCCCACTGAATGTTTATGTGGATAAAAAATGCAAATTGCTTTAGACAAAAGCATCTAGCAGGCAAAAAAAACAGGAAAAAAGAGCAAATGAACGTGGCTGTACTGTGTTATGCATGGAAAAGCTTGAAAAACATCCAAGAACCACCGTTTGAGATTGTGGCCAGTTTTCAACCACTTTTCATAAACATTTCCCGTTTTCATGATACATTATATTCCTTAAGGTTGGCAATTATATTTAATATTATTCAATCTCTTTTAAACTCTACCCATGCTAAAGGCAACTTCCACTGATTTAGATGGTTAAGGCAGTGTATCAGGTTTCAAGTGTTCTGTGCATGATGAAAGGCACAAGCCTCCCAAAAGTCGAAAGAAGCTGCATACTAAGTATGGCTTATAGACTTGTTGAATGCATAGAAAACAAAGACCTGGGGTATCGGTACGAGAGGGGCTCTCTGGTTTGGAGTCTTCATCTGCGTTGTTTGCATTATATAGAACACCCACAATTCTAAAAGCTGCCAGCTCAGAAGTGGGTTTATGCGGTGAGGGACCATTTTTCTCTTCCTTATTCAGACAAACAGCATTATCGCATCCGTGCGTGCGAATCCGCAAACATTGGCTGATGATTGTCACTCATGTACTTTCCAATAATTTGAGCGTGCTTGGTGAGATATCAGACAGGCTTACCGGTGCGACAGACGACACAATTTGAACTTGCGTTGTGATAGAAGGCACGCGTGTGTGTGGGGGAATGTAATTGATTGATTTATTTTATGACAAGGATGCAAAGCCTGTGTGAGATCTGCTACTGTAATGCGGCTTCGTCGAGAGACAGGGAGCCATTGTGGGATGAAGGTGGGGGAAGGTGGCATCTCGTCTGTGGCAGGCCCTTGCAATCCCTCCCAACCTTCCAAGAATGTTGATAAGCAGATCCCTGAAATGAAATCATCCCCAGCACCCAGCTGGATCTTCCCCTAATCGTTTTATTTACAGTTACTATAAAAGGCGCCTCTTTTAATGGTGCGCTGAAATAATAGGCAGCCGAGGAACAATCGGTACAGTCCTAAGCGCATTCCCCCCTTCCATTTTCACATTAGGCTAATCGAGGCGAGGGGAAGGATATAAAGACATCAGTTGGATGAAATGAGTGTAATTGGAGAATAATGTAGTTAGTTTGCTCTAATCTTCTGCATAATATTAAAATGTTCTCGAAGCACCCCAGCTGCAAGCAATCACCCAGCTCTGAGGGGAAACCTGGGCAACGATTGTTTTGGAATGAGGAAGGATTGTGTGACTGAGAGATGGAGGAATATGTGAGAGACCAGAGAAGGCAGAGCGGGAGAAACGACTGGGCGCTTCGGTAAGAATTCAAGACACCGTCGGTGAAGGCCTTTGCCCGGATGAACTGAGCTTTCCTCTATGTTTTTCAAGGCACTCTTTGCACCCTGCTGGTGTCTGGCTAATTTGTACTGGGGGCTTGTTGGTTGCCAAGACTGGTTATGGTGCTGTTGAAATCAGGAACAGTAGGGACCAAAACTGTCAGCATGGGTTTCAGAGGTTCATTTTCTCCATGCTGTGTACAGCCTGGTACAGCCGCACAGTTTTGTTTTTTTATTGCAACCGAGAAAGGTCCAGCAGTACACCAGCTTACAATTGAATCAAAAATGTGTAAATACACAGATTGTTATTGGGAATAAACAAGTTTTCTTGGTCACTGAGGTAAAACGACTTACTTTGCATACACAGAACTATTGTTGAAAATGATCAGAGATCTACTTATGGTATGAAAACATTTTCTGCTACTGTGCATCTTTAATGGCCTAGATATTACAAAAGGACTGTAGCCTTAAATACCTCAAACATGAGCCAAAGAGGCTAAATGAAAATGTGAAAATCCATCACTATACAAGACTGTAGTTATAAGTTATAGTGTGAGCCGTCATGGCAGTAGCCTTGCAGTGGAATTAAGGGTGAGGTTTATTAGTCCCCCTATGGCTTAGCCTTGTCTGTGATTTCTGGGCGGAAAAAAAAAACTTGCTCTGAGGCATCCCTGCTACTGGTATTATTGTGCAAGAAATTTGTCATTAGACAGTGGAACAAATAACCTCGAAACGGCATGGGTGTCTTCACAAGGGATCTAAAACAACAATAAAGAATTAATCAAATTAAAAGGAAGCCTTGTTATGCGATTTCAATTTAATTTCCACAACCAAGCCCTCTATTTAGTGTTTGTCAAAACCTAAGAAAGGGCAAGTCACAGTTTAGAGGCTCACTAACAGTTTTATATTAGTGAAGAATTATCAATCCTTTAAGCTAATTTGGATAAGTTGGGGAGCCATAAAGTGGGCTATGAAAATGGAGTAGCCTATTTGTTAAGCTCCCACCCCCTTCCACACTCTTTTTATGCCACCGGGGCACTAATGCACTTTTGTCTTCCCTTGTTGATCATCTGCCATTTAAGGCACATTAAATCCCGCAAATTAATATAAATCTATGAACGCTATTAGTGATTTCTGATCCATATTAGGCACCCACACAGGCCTGTCTATGAGGGCTAGAATAAATATAAAGTCCTTAATAGTCCTCAAAGCGCCAGATATGAAAATGCACAACACCGGACGTTTTTTTTACACAACATTTAGAACTCCCCCAATTTCTTTGCGATCTCTTTTCTCCTCCTTGTCCTTTCAACTCTTTTCCCTCATCACTTCAGACCTCCCTCTGCATTCCCTTCTCCACTTCTCTCCTCTCCTCTCTGTTCCTCATAGCCAAGCAGTTTAGGCAAGTGCCATATGCCCTGATTAAAGCTAGCGGCAGGCCAAGGAGCACAGGGAGGCTGTTTTGTCATTAGCCCCTCACGTGGCTGAGGTGGAAACTCATTTAGCCCCATGCTGGACCTTCATTATGATAGACTTGTATCAGATGGCATCTCTGGCTGGGATCTCTGGCTCCTGGCTAACGGGTGGGGAGATGCTGTGGCTTCGGCCCCTCTCCAGCCCCAGCAGGGAAAGAGAAAGGGCTTTAAATGGGGGGTAGGACTGGAGGAGAATGGTTGTGGCAGGGTGATGGGAGGCGAATGGGGATGAAGACGGGGAGAAACGGCTAAGAGAGTGGTGCAGGGGAGAGGAACAGGTGGGGCCTGAGGTTAAAGGTTATGGGCCCTTGTGGTGGGCCTGAGAATGTCTGCAGACTAGAGAGATAAGAAGAAAGAAAAGATTAAAGATTAAAAAAAATGGATTTCTTGTTGATTGTCATAATTTGTATAGGCACTCTATGGCTATTGACCTGCATTCATTTGCACGATGCAGCAGGCTACAGGGCTGGGTGAGGTTGAGGTGAGAAGACTGTGGAAAGGTAACGAAGAGGATTATAGACAGACTGGGTCGGAGAAGAGTAATGAAATTGAGTCTCGAGGTCAGAAACTGGAAGAACACACATCCGAGTGCCTGCGAGGTGATGTCACCTGTTATTCATCAACTCGCAGGTTAATCATTCTTACCATTTTATGGTCTACTGACAATTGAAACAGTAGCTCTGAATAACTTAGGTGCGTGGCTAAAAAAATACCAAGAGCACAAACCAAACGTTTGGTCAAAACTCATCAGTTAGTATGTGCCCTGATGTTGTTTTTCCACAGATAAGCTAGAGTTGATATAAAGCCTAAGATTTGAGTTTATATCATTGTGAGTGCATCCATCTTCTGCGTCTGCAGCATGGTGGATGTATACTAGCTAGTATCTTCTTCTGTTTAGTGGCATATTAAAAGTTGTTGCTGTTGATGGATGTGAAAAAAAAATAATAATTTCCAACGAGACACTGGATTTCCCCTCAGCATAAATGTTTGCAATGCTTTTATCTCAGTGTGGGTATTAGCCTGCCATTGGCTGTGTATCTCAAGCAGCGTTCTCCTTCCCTCTTGCTTCCGGCCTGCTTCCTTTCAGGGGACTTTGCTACAGGAAACGACAACAACCACCGAGCGCTGACCACACTGAAAATGGCAACTTTTGATATAGATTTGGTTTGTGCAACCACATAGACAAGATATGTTCTTTTACAGTTTTTTGGGGGTTCTTGTTTGCAGATGATTATCTCCCCACATTCAAATGTTCCACAAAAAAAAAGTACCCCCCCCCCCCGATATTATTTTGCAATGGCGTCGTTGGGCAAAGTGCTTCCCGAGATGATTGTGGATTTAAAGATATACAGACAAGCCAAATCAATTTTCTTCCACTAAATGATATTGCTGAAACTCTTATACTGTCAATGTATGGTGGAGTGAATTGTCATTAAGATGGGAAGAGGCTTGACGAGAGACCCGGAGTTGGGGGGCCTTGAGATGATGAGGCTGGTCTTGTAGCAGAGAAATATGATGGAGCAGGAGGGAGCTGAGGCTAAGACTGCATGGGAAGAATAGATATAGGCCCGAGGGTCAAGATTTGGGCTTGAGCATGGCTTGGTGTGAAGACAAAGAGGTATGGGGCGGGAAGAGCAGAAGACAGCTGGGCCTGGCGGAGAAGGAAGTTGATGAGGCTCTGGTCTTGAGATGGGGCCGTGGAAGGATCTGGGTCTTGCTCAGCCTGGTGCCTCTCTGGCAGATGCTGCAGCAGACTGGATGAGGGGACCACCACTGACAAACTGCTGGCGGCAAGAGCTGTGTGTTCCTGGTAGACCGAAACCACCTCTCTGGTTGCTTCTCGCTCTTTCTGCCTTCGACTACCCCTCCTTCTCTCGAGTTTTCTCTCCATCTCCAGTTCTCCCTCTTCTTCCTCGCTTTCATTGTACCCGTTACCATCACTGCTTAGGGCCGCACCTACGCACAAATCCACATATACACAAAGCAAAAGCATGCTTGCTGACACGCCCACAAAAAAAAAACAGCGCATTCGTGGAATACAAAAATGATCAGCTTTAAATGTTCCAGAGCAAATGGCTGAAACGCAAAAAAAAAAAAAATTCTCCCTGTTTGCTGACAGTTGTGCTAACTCCAGTAATAAAAAGTCAATGAACCAGGGCAGTCAATATATTCCAATAACAAAGATAGAGAGATTTGTCACTTCTCCACTCCCTGGTTTATTTATTTCATTGCTTTTCATGAAAACATGCCTCTTTTCTTTAGCAAGAGAAGAACTGTGGGTGGTGGGACAGGGACACAAACAGCCACACTCTCTCTTGGAAAAAAAAAAAAGGAGAAATCTTTGAAAAATGCCTGCACCCCCACCTGAAGAGAAGGCATTTGACTGTGACAAACCAAATACACTCTGTAATAGAATTTCCCATCTCAGCAAAACTGATAAGAGAGAGAAAACATAACAACAGCGAGTGGCACATATCTGAGGGAGGTGATTTCAAAGAACAACACCAAGGCACTCCAGAGCCTCCTCTCGCTGAGTTCTTACATAAATATGCTGTTAAGCAATATGATGTATTATTATTACCTGAAAGCATGCTACGAGCCCGAGTAGGCAGCATATGAAGCAAGCGCCTCAGCTCCCCAAAGGAGATTGTCTCGACACCACATATCAGCCTATGCTATTGGATTCCCTGACTTTTAACTGGGTTAACCCACTTCCTGGTGAATACAAATTCAATTTTAACTGCTGCAGTTTTTTATTTGCCATGTGTGCCCCCCCTTCGCTCTTCACTTGCCTCGTCTCTCAGTAGACTGCGTAACCATGTAGAGATAATTTTCCTCTATTGAATATACACAAACTATAAACTTAAAATGAAGTGCTATTACATGTGTGCAAAGAGGGGAGATGGAGGGGGGGGATCTCCACAGCAAGAGAGTGATCCCTTTAGTTTAATTTATTTCTTCCATCCATCTATCTCTGTCCATGGCTCTCTTTCACTCCCTTCCCCTGCCATCCATAGTGGTAGATGTTGATGATCTTAAATGCTCTTTACAGACTATTCTTTATTTTACAGTGTGAAAATAACAATAATACACTTAAAATTGTTCATTTTGCTATTCTTATCATTATCATTCTTTTTCTCAGATACAGTTAAGAAGTCTATTTGATGTGCACCCAGTCTTAGGGAGTTCAATTTTTTTTCGAACATTTGACATGATTCCTTTCATTATGTAACAAAATGTCAAGTAAATCATCTGATTCTGATGAAACCAGGTGAACAAGTCGGTTCATTCTTATTGCACTTTGATGGGCTTGACCAGCACTGTAGCAGTGACACTGCAGTTAACTAAGCGTGTTTGCTCAAATAGCATGAGTCCATGATATATTTGTAAATGCATTTTACCAAAATGTCCCAACCAATATTATGATAATTCCCCCTCAGCCTACTACTAAAATGTTCTTGAAAAGGTTCAAATAAAGACCTTGGCTTCGTTTCGAGCACCCTAAGAATTCCAGATGCCAAACAGACACTTGAAGGGACCTCGGGGTCCTTATAGGCACCTCGTAAGCATTCATTAAGGCACACTGAGGATCTTCGAAGCACCACTATAGTATTTTTGTTCTTTCTCTTTTGACAGTGCAGGCCTGTCTTCCAGGGGCCAGTGTGACTGTCTTCTCAATGGGCTAATGGCTTTCCTCAAGCGAA
Organism: Scophthalmus maximus; assembly: GCF_022379125.1. Taxonomy (NCBI): domain Eukaryota; kingdom Metazoa; phylum Chordata; class Actinopteri; order Pleuronectiformes; family Scophthalmidae; genus Scophthalmus; species Scophthalmus maximus. The sequence goes on from NC_061535.1 coordinate 6,788,042, forward strand.
GGGAAGGAGAGCAGGGCCTAAACAAAGCCAGATGAGGGAGTCAGGAAGCCTTTCAGGATTTCATTAGGTCTTCTCTGAGAGGGGAGGTTAAGAGCCCAGCAAGCTGGTACTATTTAGCTGCTTAACGTCAACAGGAATGCTCACACAGCTGCCCCATAGACCCACTGACAAGCGCACGGAGGACTTAGCAACTCGAACCAAACACACGCAACTATAGACGTGCACTGCCTTCCGTCCCACAACATCCTATGCACACATGAAGACAGGAAGACGACCGCAATTGCAAATGAACATCCTTGTGCACATGCACAGACTGTCCCCACGTAGCCCCTGGAACAGACCATACGCAGCACTAAACACTGGCTGGTTAGCATGAGAAAAAGGCCACACAGGGACTCAAACAGTCCCTCCCATTGGTACAATCATACTGTTGCTACGGGCACCAACCACACACACACATACACACACACACACACACACACACACACACACACACACACACACACACACACACACTAGCTCTTTGTCCTTTTGGAAACACACTGACATGTTTATTTCATTGAATTGATATTGTGTTTTCAGTTTTGCTGATGTTATGCTCCACAAACCGTACAAGACATACATTATAGTTTTGGACGATAACATTTATCATTTAGAAATCACATAGTGTACTCATAAAACAATCACTGCAACATGAAAAAAGATCATCGGTCCTTAATTTGCATGCCTTGATTTATTTTGACTATTAGCAATATTTAAACTTAATCATATCATAAACATATTGTGATATCAAAGTTTGTCATGATCAGTAAAGTACTACAGTATAGCTAATTTACAGTGAAATAACATGTAGTAGAGAGAATGTATGGGATATTTAGAATATTTCTAAATTATGTTTTGGCTTTCTTCTGATAAACCTAATAAAATCAGGTACTGGATCACTGTTACAGAATTCACTAAATTTCTCTGTGATTGACCAATACTTAATTCTTGTCACTGGATGACTATATGGAATATTAATGTACTCCTGAAACAGTTGATACTATATGAAACTATCAAAAATAGTAAATTTGCCTCTGCAATTGTTGCATGACAAGTATGACGTTTTTCAAGATCTTTATATCCAGCAAACACCTGCAGTACTACAACACCTGAGGATGATGTTTGTCCTCTGATGCTTAGAAATCTCCACATCCAAATGTACGTCAGCAATACTGGAACAGTTTTATGTGGGAAAACTGTGCGGTCGTCTTTATATCTGTGGGTGTGCGTTCACAGGTGTTGTGTTGCAACTGGTCTGGTTGTCTGTCCCTGAAACAGTGAGCATTCTACCATCCCCTTCCTAGTAGAAAAGGCCGGATGATTAGATGGATATCATTGCTTTAGACACGTGTAGCTGAGACTTGAGGAGTGTGTGTGTGTGTGTGTGTGTGTGTGTGTGTGTGTGTGTGTGCATTTGTGTGTATGAGAGAGAGAGAGAGAGAGACAGAGAGAAAGAGGGAGGGGGTGCAAGTGTTTGCTGATGAATATCAAATGAACAGAGAATAGGTTTGTAAGTTGATCCTTGCATCGTTTTGCCTGCTTTGTGTGCATGTATATGAGTGTCTCAATGTGTGTGTGTGTGTGTGTGTGTGTGAGAGAGGGCAAGGGTGGGGGTGTCTCGTTGTTCTTTAAGAGTGAACAGAACAGTATGAGTTGATGATAGTGTGTGTCAAGAGAGGAAAAGAAGTGTGTGTGTGTGTGCGTGTGTGTGCGCGTGTGTATGTGTGTGTGCACGCACGCACAGGTGTGTGTGTGGACTGTGTTGAAGCACCACCTAGTGCTCAGTGGTGGCAACTCACCTGTAAAGAAAAGCACATCACCTCAACTATTGCAATCAGCACTTAAAGCTTGAAACACACTAATTGGACGATGTGTCCCAAATGACACCTCCTGACTATTGAAAGATTCGGGGGGCTATTGTGAGACGGAGATAATGTCACAGTCGATTCCTCACTCATGTGACAATCACCGCCAGCCACCAGATAAGAGGCACGGGGAAGAGCGCTGGATAATTATGGCACACATGGCTTAGCAAACTTTGCCCCATTTCGCGCGCTCATTTCAATGTGCCCTTGAATGCAGCACACTGTCAACACACATCCATCGCAGTCGGCTTATTCCAACTTAGCGTTACAGCCCCATCAAGCCCTTCCAAACAGGCTGGTGACAGTGATATGAGGCTGTCGTGCTGGATCAAGGTAATTCAGTGTGAGCCCCACCCTCCACGCCCCCGTTGTCAGTAGAGTGCGCTTTGACCCTCCAGCACTACGATTTGGCTTCTCGGTCCTGTTTATTTTTATCACAACAATGAAAAATTAGTATGATGCCGAGCGCCTATTCACACTTCATGTCTGCAAGAATGTTATGTGTGTACATCTATATACGGTGGGGTCAAAGGTCTTAGATATTTGGAACCCACTGTAAGTATGTGCGTGTATTTATGCATTAAGGCTGTCCGTGTGTGTGTGTGAGCATTGAGAGAGTGTTACTTTCTTGTCATGGAGCCAGTGTAGATTGTGCTGAGAGATTGAGCGAGGTTGTTAGTTATTACTGCTGTGACAGGGATTGCAAAACATGGATTATCAAAACAAAAAACCCACAAAACTGCCAGAATGAGTCCCATGATGGTTTTGCATTGGACATATTAAAATAATTTTCCTGATTCTTTGCGCTAACCCTTATTATGGTTTGAGTGTCAAATGTATTTAATTCACATCCAGATCTGAATCCTTGTTTTGAGTGTGTACATGTCCACACTATTAATGACAAGTAGGTTAAAAGAAAAAGCAATTTTTAGATGATTTCAATTTAATTTTTTTTATCACAGAAATGTGATGTAACCAAACTCTAACTAGAGCTTAATTGGACCTGAAAATGATTTGTGATAATGTATCAATGTTACATTTCCCTGAAATACAATTAAACTCCAATGCTTGTGTGGGCTGTGAGATATGATATAGTTTTTTTCTTCTTGCTTATTAAACACTGTTGTTTTACCCAGCTTGGTTTCATTCACACTTACAGTACATTGGTAAATTATTGCTGTTTCTGTAATGACACTATGTCTTTTTGTCTTGATTTGACCAACAAACGCTATTCTGATTGATTTCTAAATAACTACGTAACCATCCAACTGACTGAAGGATCTATGACATCACAACCTTCACGTCATACAATGTTGCTTTGTGAGTTTGTTAAAAGAATAGGAACATTTTAACGGGCACTGCACTACTATGGAAGAATTGTTAGCTCTGTCTTCACTTTTTGTCTCATTTCACAAAGTAACAAAGAAAAATTGGTATTGGGCCTCGAGTCATGGTCGCTAAACGCTTCACTAGTCAGTCAGGCTGGGTAGACGGAGCTGAGACAGATGTTTAACACTTTGCCTGCACACACAAACACACACACACACACACACCAATGGAAGCCTTTTCCTGTGTGACTAAAAGCAAGGATGGAGGTGAAGATAAGCCTGATTAATAGGGAGGATGGGGTGGGAGTGGGAGACTACATGGAGGCTACGCTGCAGTGCTTCAGCAATGCCTTTGTGGCATTGCATGCCACAACTCAAACAATTTGTCGACACTGCTGAAAGACATTTATTTGACTCCTGCACCAATGCTCTCCAATTTTGTCAGAGCTGATAAATGGCCTTCCTGAATCAACTTTGACACTTACCGTTGGTCTGAAGTGTTGTGTGAGTGTGTGTGTGCATGTGTGTGCGTGCGTGCGTGCATAATGTTAAAGGTGATGATGGTGGTTAAGAGCATCAAACAGCCAAAGGTTGATGCAACAGACTGTCCATAACTTCATTAACTCCAAAAGGCTTTGAGCTTCTTTTTCAAAGTCTAATTGATGAACCTTTAAGTAATCCAAAGTTGACATTGATTGACAGCGATCTTAATTATTAGTAAAGTCGATCGCTTAAGCAATCTGCTTCACTTCCTTATTTTCTATATAATTTCATAGTTTCAATAGATTTATATGTATATATTTTTGTTTTGTTTTGTTTTTTTAATTTCCGTATCATGGTAGCAGCATGTTATTTGTGTTGAAAGGCTAAACCATATTGTAGGATTAAAAAGAAAAACTCCCAAGCAAACACAACCAAGGGATTCAACGTCAGCACTGACAGTTCAGGATGTTGTCAATGCAATCAGCGTAGTAGAAAACTTCTCCCTCTAAACATGTGTTCAACAAACACAATCCAGTTGTGTGGTTTCACTATTATTCAAGAGCCCCCGAGAGCCCTCGTTCAGGGAGAAAGACAGACATGGCAGGGCAGTGAAGATCCATTCAAATATCATTGTAACGGAATTAATAGATAATGACATTTGTGCTTGTTCCAATGTGGGGAACAGCCGAGCATGTTCTGCCAATGGGCCCATGGATGACACTAATACCTTGCAATCAAAGGAAATGTGTACAGCTCCACAACCATTATATTCAGATTTTGTCTCTCTCCTTTTTCTTACTTCACTTGTTTGTTTCGGTGTAATGCCGATGGGTTCTGGGTTTATTTTCTAACCTCAAAGCTGAATCTTGTATTTCCTTTGCAGTAGAAAAAATAAAAAACATCCCAGTGAAATTGCATCCACATGGATGAGTCACCGAACTCGTTCTGTAGCTTGGGTTGCCATTCACAACAGCCCAATGCCACAATGATAAAACAAGGGTAGGAAGTAAATGTTTTCCAAAACAACAAGCTTCTATTTCAGTTGATAAATTATTAAATGAAGGTCATTACTCGTTATGTTAACATTTAGAAGAGGAGTGTTTGATTCAGTAATGTTATGATACTTCAGGGCCTTTTTCAGAGGTGTTAGTGCAGGCAGGTATGATCAAATGGCTAAATGTGGACGGCTTTCATTTAAGTAGGTAAATATTAAGAACGATTAAGATTACTGAACATCTAAGAAAATTAGGATTTAACACACAACACTAAACTTAACGTTGTCTTGCTTAACTGGTCATGGTCTCACTAATTAAACAAATGTGTTATCATAGATATCTGCATTCTAAGTTTGAGTTCTAGTTCCTAGACACTCAAATGTCCCATCATGCTGTTTCAGTTATTCTGAAATACTTTTAAAACACCAACTATTTTCAAGATTACGCAGGAAGTATGTTATTGTACTTGCCTTATGACATTTGCAGTTATATTCCAAGACCATTCTATATCGCCTCTAATGTTTTGGGTGTATTTATTTAATTCATTTTCCATTCAAGCACTGAAGATTTTGATTTCTATTTTAATCTACTCTTAAATTGATAAGTATAATAAGTCGCATTTGATTTATATCAATACCAAATGCATTAATTGATTGATAATATTCTTTGTAATCTTTCCCCTTGATTTTATTGAGTATACAGTATAAAGTGTGTCATTCCTTAAAGTATGTATTGGTCAATGATGAAAAGTGCACTTTGTTAAAATGTGTACATGTAAAAAAGTTATATATGAATATGCATACTTTTTTTTTTTAAATACAATGTTTCAAAGTTTCAAGGCACTCCAACTTAATTGTTGATGTCCTCTTCACCTCAGGATGTGGTTGACATGGCATGAAGGGATTTAGATCCACTATCATATCTATCACTGAGTGATTTTTTCTTTTTCTTTCTTCTCTAATGCCTGCGAAGACAGTTCACCCTCAGGAAAGAGGCGGCTACATTTTCACCTCTTCAGTGGAAGGCGGAATAAACCAGTTGAAAGGTTATGTGGTAAGTCAACATTAGCTTTTCGGCTTACTTCCATGATTGAGCCCTGTAATTATATGGCAGTCTTGAACCCTCATTGATGGAATCCTTGTCTCTCTTCATCCTTTAACTATGACAAAATAAGTCCCCTATGTAACTTTTTTTTCATAGATACACAACTTTTTGTTTGAACTGGTAACTGCTCGGTTTCTTTAGGGTCAGTTAAGTAATAAAACAATGAAACTGAGTTGCATTTTATATCAGATTTTCTTTTTACTCAAGCTTTTGTTTTCCCAATAACTGTTACTGTTTAGCATTTAATCTCACAAAAATGTCCTTAGAGTAATCCTTAAAAAATTTATATCCGTAAAGGGGATGACAGGAATATCAAAGCAAAGGTTTAAAACTTAAAACCTTAATGGAGCCATTTCTGATCTACAGCTCTTACAAAATAAATTTTGGTGGATTTACCTTATGACAATGCCGGATAACTATACAACCTAGAGCACTTGATCCTCATGAAAATCCTCAAAAAATGTTTTTACAAATGTCAGTCTGCACTACTGCTAATATTTACTCTTTAGCTTAGAAAAGGGACATGATGTCCCCCGCTGAAACTAATCCACAATAAATTTGTGTTTTTTGTTTACAAAGCCATTTAGATTTAAAAGAAATTAAAAATATTGGTATAACATTTCAGTAAATTAATGAAACATGTCAGTACAAACCTAAGCAAACTTTTAGAATTGTTTTTCATGTTCTTCTATTCCTTAAGATTTACTCTTGTTCAGATTTGCCACTGCAGACAGTATGCAGTCAGTCAACTACCACCCATTGTCTGTTGGAGACTCCTGCTTGCACTCCATTACCTTCATGTTGTGGAACATAGCTCATTAAATCTCACTTTTCCATGCCACTTGTTCCAGTAAATAAAATTGTTGTTGGCGCATGCTGCCGTCATGATCTTCACTCTCTCTCTTTTTGTTTTTTATCGCCCTCTCCACGCAGTGTTCAAAAGTAATTGAAAATGTGATCCATGAAGTCACAAGTGCAATTTAACTCAAAGCCTACACATGTTAGCGCTTCGACACGTAACAGGTCAAAGAATTAAATTTATTTTTAAAAAGGCGACCCGTGAAATTGCATTCATGATAGATGGGGTGTAAAAGCAATATTTTAATAAATTGATGGTTATAAATCTTCCAGCCCGGTTGATGTCGGAAACACAGCTTCTCTGTGTTTGAGTTGATTTTGGAGAATGCGCGAATCACCACGATATACATCCCATTCTCCACAGGAACTTCAGCTCAGTATGAACTCAAACATAATGGCAAACTACTCAACTAATATATATTATAGCTATGGGTATTTGCACATGCTAAAAATACTTTGAGCTGGGTATGTGAATTCAAACTGTTGTTTGAAAAGCTGGATGTTCAATATTTTGGCTAAATTCACACGTGTTTAGCCTCTTGGGTCAGTCAAATGTCAGATGTATATTAGTAAGTAAGCTTGAGACATTATAGCAGTCAATGTCTGAGAACATTTTAACCTCTTAAGTTCACATGATATGACCAAGGAGTCTGTTCATGTTCTGAGAAGCCTTTTTGCATACAGGACCTGAATTTTGAAGCAGAGCCAGGTCCAAACTGTAGCCCTCTCAAAGGTCCCTCACCAACTGTCACCTACACACCTCTGAGAGGGAGCGAGGGCCATGTGGAGGATTGCGGAGGAAGACCAAGGTGCTGAAGGGGCAGATGCCTTCGCTTCGGTCTGAGTCCTCTGACCCACTTTCCCACCTCTTCCACCTACCACACATTCACCCACTGCCATTTCATCTCCCACTATCCTGCTCAAGATTAATGGTGTGAACCCAAACCTGCTGGCAAACTGGAATGCGAGGAAGATGTCAGAGGTATGGCCTGACAGAAGTTTGGAGTGCAGGATAGGAGATCACTTGGTGCTCAAATAAATATGGCAGATCCATGGAGGACTGTCCTTATGGTGAACACATCTTGTTGCTGGAGTGGGTGAGGAGATGTAGCTCATGTTTCACTCTCTCCGAGTTGCTGTGTTCTCTTGTCTTTCACTCTTTCCGTCTTTCTGCCTGGTTGCCTTGAGGGGGAAAAGGCAAATTCTCAAGACCTGAAAGTATGTGAGAAGACTTGGTTGGACAGAAGTTCAAGATGTCAGAGGGGAGAAGTGTTTTGACACGAAGCCTTGTTTGTGCTCATCAGCAAACCTGTCAGGAGGCCGTTTGATGTTGTATTTGGGTGATGTCCTCGGGCTCTGTGTTTGTGTTAGCTTCCATATGGATTAGCTTCATGCAACTTTGCCTTGCCTAGCATTGACCATCAATACAAGATGCTGCATTTCTGGTGTCAATGCATCCTCTATCTCTAATATTCACATGTATTCCTATTCATGGGGGAAAGGTGCCCCGATCACAAGGACTGGAATTAATGACAATGTCCTAGAGGAGTTCGTCAATATAATTACACCAGGGGGAATAAAGTTTTCCACGGAACTGAATTTTTCTCAAATCACCACCATACCTCTACCTGCATAATTGATGGAGTCCTCATGATTAAGCTAATGAGGCTCAAATCTTAAGCCTTATCCAACAGGCCCTAATTACAAATATGTAATATCCCCCCTCTGCTTCAATTAGCATTAGAACAGAAGGTTAAGAATCGTTCAATATTCATGCGCACAGAAAACTTCAAGGTTAAGGAGACTGGTCATTTAACCTCAGTTTTAACATAAAAGTCATTTTCTTTAATTGTCTTTGATGAGAGCCACCAACTTGTGTAGCTTCATCAGGTTTCGCCCTGGTAAAAGTGAAATATAATTGTATTGTCTATACCTTGTAATAAGTTCAGGGAATGCCACCACATGTTAAACCATTTTAACAATACCAGAAACTTTCAGAGTGTGACATGAATATTTGGGATTGCTTTGGTAGATGTTGAAACACGTTAAACGTGTGAGGATCCACTATAGTGGATTATACTTATTTGTTATCTATCACTTCACATATTTTCTTTTAGAATACAGAAAAAATACAGGTGTATAATATACGGTTCCTATCAGACTTGCAGAAGGATGGTTTTTGAATGATGACGTTCTCAGCAGAATTAGACCTTTCTGTGATGAAGACTCAATGGAGATGGGATGAAATGGCAAGGTATATGTATATGTAATGTATATGTACTACGTCTTTTATGTCTTTTGCACTTGGAGGGTCACATTAAAATAAAAAGAGTTTGAAATAAGAGCATGAATCAATATATGAATTTAACTGGTGTTCCCAGTTTGAGCTTACAATTAAAAAAATGTAATGCCGCTGTGATTTTCATCTTTACTCCCGCACTAACGTGAGGAGAGACATAAGAGCTGCATGGCACAGGATCTTTAACTTTGGTTTTGCTTGAGTCCACCTCCTCCAGAATGTGTCTGACCGTTGACTGGGGGTTTGACAGGAGACTGCTTTGGCCTTGTGTCAGCTGCAGAGACCACAGAACAGGGCCTGGGACTCAGAGACTGGGCTTGGAGCCCATAGCCTGGAGGCTTTAGGCCTGGCCTATACCAGCCCGCCACAGCCTAGAACAGCCCATCCCAGCTCTCCTCAGCCCCCTCCTCCCCGTGGCCTCCCTGCACCTTCACCAGCTGTGCTTTTCTGACTCCAGCTGCTAGGTGTATATGTGTGTATGCTGCCTGCCCCAGCCATACCCCCTCTTCTCCCTGCATATCTTGCTTTTTCTTTCTCTGGTTTCCCCTGTTCTCTTATTTTCTCATTCATGGTTTGTCCTCTCACTGCATGTCTGACTCATCCTCTCTTCTTTTTTTTTTATCTTCCCTGCATCTCATCCTTCCCTCCTTTGCCAGACACGGGGGTTGTAGTGCCCAGCAATTACTGAGTTGGCATGTGCTGCATTGTTTACTCACAGTCCTATTCCTACTGGACTTTATTAAAACACCATCTGCTGTCAGCTCTGGAATGGCAGAGGAGGTGGTGGAGGAGATGGAAGAGTAAGGCTATAGGAGAAAAGTGATAGATTTGGCTACAGAACGGAAGGAGAATGGCTGGACTCAAGTGGAGAGCGTGGGCTCCCATGGTTGGTCTTTTGTCTGAGGGACATTGATAGTAACATGAAGCAGAAGATGTTACATTCCAGTTTTGGGCTGGTAATGAGAACAAACTTAGGGTGAATGAGTTCCAGGAGACATTGTTCCAAGTTTTTGGAACAGATAATGCAGCCCCTTACGGCCTTGAAGATGCATAATTACGAAAAATCTGTAAAACCTTATTTCACCTATAAAATGTGATCATTACCACAGTTTTATCGAATGCATAAAACCAGTCCTTGGGGACATGAAGGCACGTGACAGAGCTCCTTCAACCGGCCCGTCAGTCACACGAGTCGACGTAGCATGTGGGATGATAACAGAATGACCATGTTTGTTCATGAACACTCACATAACCTCTTTCTCACTTGCACACACACACACATGCACATATAGAGCCACGCTGGGCAATAACGCTGTGGCCCGCCCATGTAATGACATTCTGATGGTTATTTCATTAGCCGTAATTTGTTACGGGACTTGTCATTTCAGATGACAGCTTGGATTGATTGGATAAGTCATTGAAAGGGGGTGGGCTGGACCCACTGCAGGCTGGATCAATTAGCCAATTATTGCAGGGGGTTGCCGTTACAGTTTTGGCATATTGTGAGTATGTGTTTGAAATGTTGTACCTAAAACAACGCCCAAAAACTCATTGCTCGTATTGACCTTTGTGAAGGATCAAATCTAAAATTTTGAATTTGTTAGTGTAAGTGGTGCAAAAGCAAGCAAAGTATTTGTCTTACACTACCAATGGCTGCATCTGTAGCTTTTACTAAATGAGGCCCATCGTAATACGAAGCAGTGTCTCATTATGTTTTGAAATTCATACCAGGCTCTGCAGCAATCATTGCCTGGCTATTAAACTAATCACATGCTGACCGCCTAACAGCCAAAGCTGATTCTTCATGTCGTCAATACAGAGTAAAGTGTAGTGGCTTTTGTGCTCTGGAAATGTCTGTGGTGATCAATGAGGCGGAAGACACAATTGCACTCACACAGATACATCTGTAAACACAAGATACAATTTTAAGGTCACTCTCGATTCCATGGTCGGTTGCTTCCCAAAACTCCCTTCCTTTAATTGGACGCATATTATGTAGGGAACTAAAGGCTGGCTGGGGGAAGATGAGGTGAGGTAAAGGAAGGACACGTGTTCAGGAAGCTTCACCTCAGCTGAGCTGAACAGTGAACATGGGGCCTCATTTGTACATTGTGCACTGCAAATCAGCCATGTGTCTATGCTTATGCTCCCATCAGAGATAAGCTTGGCAGCATGAAAAAAATTAAATACAACAAGAGGAAAGAAAACAAACACACCCTAGCCAATGAAAGACAGAGAATACCATTACCAAGTATGTAGAGCCATGTGATGTTATAGCTATAGCTCATACAGATAACAAATACCCAACTTATAACTGTCATTAAAATTGTAATCAGACCGTGCTTGACATTAGGAAAGTACAAGTTTAAATGCACCAAAAACGTAATAAGGACAGATTGTGATAACAATCGGCCTCTTCACCTCCGGAGGTGGCCAGGGACCAGATTGAACACAAGTGTAAATGCAATTGTGTTGTCAATCCACATTCAACCTCACTAACGTAATTGCACGTGACTGCTCCAAACCATTCAAGTAGGCAGTTGCCATTAACTAGGCAACAACTCATGGATGGAGTTAAACCAAGACTTGAATAATGCAGCTTCTGTTTTTGCTTTGTTTTTTAGGTTATATTTGACCTGCGCAAACAAGAAGAGGCGTAACATGAACTGGACAGAGCAATTGAGTTGTCCATCGGATCTCCCTGTTGATATTTGAGACACACATTAATACCAGGTGTAAGTAATGTATTGCATCCAAATGTGAATAGTATTTAGAGTTCAATGGAAATTTAAAGCCAAATTGTATAATTTATTGTCATGTTATTCTTTTTATAATGATCATGATTGATCATTCATCTTAAGTTGTTGTGATCACAAAAAATAAAATTCATTATATTATGCAAACATTGCTGCATTCGCATATAGTGCCAAAAAATATTTGTATACTGCAATGTTAAGGTATTTTGAAAAACCTACAGTTTTTAACATATTGAATTATTAATAATTTATTTGTCAAGTCTTCAGATACACACAGCGTGTACATATTTGGCATTTTATTTACGGCAGAGTATAATTTTATTGTAGTGGATTGACCAGAATCACATTCTTTTTTCATTGCTATGGATACATTTAGTTGCAAATGATATTAAAAAGAAAGATGGAAACAAACATTGGATTTGAGGAATGCACAGCAGATATTCCATGCAGTCATCAGTTATTCATGCATTAGTGATAGTGTGGATTGACAGCACAATTATGTCAGAGGGTATTTACGCATCAGCAACCATGTCATGCCCCCTTGACAGGAATGTAGTCTGCACTACATAGAGAAAACAGAAGGGCATATGAGGTGACTTTTCTTCATATTAAAGAATCACAGTAAACTGAACAATGAAACTAGTTCGTAGATAAAACCATGAGAGCTGAGCACTCTTATCTTTTCGGAATTTACAACGGAAACATTTTTGAATGTGAAATGGCTCGTCCTTTTCAGCAACATCTTTTTTTATTCCCCGACTAATAATTAAAACAAAAAAACGTGATGCTTCTGGGATACAGGTTGTGGGAGGGCAACTCTGACATTTGTGTCTGTGCCATACCACACAAGCAGAGCCTATGTGGCAGCCCTCAGCTGTTGATCCTGTCAGGGGTAGGAGGTCATAGGTCAGACCCAGGCTCATTTTGGCCTGCCATCATTCAGGCTCCCCAGACGCCTGCACCCCACTGTCAGCAGCACCGCATGTAACAAAAAAAGATCAAATGAATGATTATTGTCATTTAGACACAAAAGATGAAGAATTCCATTATGAAATTGCAAGCTGTAAACGTTGCAGCACAATATTTGATGTGAATTGTAACAGATCTTTACCGTAACTCCTTCAAATACTGATATTGTTGGATTATGAGTGAAATTTTGATTACTGCACATTTGTTACCTCATTTGTCCTATGCATATAATTTGGCATTTCCACTTTTTCCTTTCATGCAGGATTAGGAAAGTGACTAATAACTTATAATTTGATTAAATAATTATATAAATCTTGTCAAAAAGATGAACCTCTATAACTTATATGGATTGGAGTTTGTTTTTTTTAAATGAGCATATATCCCAGCAGAGGTTACAATAACTGAACCATTAAACATAGAGGTGTCGCGCACTTGTGTACAGTAAAGTGTAGTTACATTTAATGAGAGTGAAATCACTGTCTCTTAAAACTGCACATACTGTTTTATAGGTCACATCAGAGCTGCGTTCAAAGCAAGCATCCGCCACAACAACAGGATGGGCCGCTCTCCACTTCCTCCTCAGGTTTATTTCACTTCCTCTATTAATGCCTTTATTGACTATGAGGTCATCGTGGATATTGTGGATATGATATGAGCACAAACAAACAAAGACGTCTGTGTTGACAGAGTGACACAGTCTGAGTTTCTTTACATGGTGTCGCATATAATTCAGGAATTCCCTTAGTTTCTCCTTTTTTTGCCCGGGAATGAATTATTTTAAGTTTTAATGCAGCAATAACAATCTGTCGACTGTACCACTCTGAGCTTTTTTTAAAAATGTCTTGTGAATCCCTGGTATGCAAGAACACAGCTTAAATATGCTATAAACGCAAACGCATAAGTGGATGCGCTGCTTCCTAGCACCAAGTCAGCACTTCTCTTTACGGAAATAGAGAAGGCCCAGCTGAGGACAGGTTTTGTTACTTTTTTAAATGTTAAGTGTTAGATGCAATTTTAGGTGAGAAAATGTACTTTTAAGCCCGAGTATTAAAAAAAAATATATATATACAAGAATTCAATTATCACTCTGCACAGTTCATCAACCGCAGCGACAGGGAGTTAAAGACAACGAGGCCGGGGTGTCTAGCGCTGGGTCAGCATGTCTCTATCACCCCAGTGATTGAGAGGCCAGCTGAGGATGGACTCCAGTGTCCCGGGACGTGTTCCTCCACCCTGTCGCTCCCTCCCCTCCCCTCCCTTCATTCCACATGCCCAGCCTCCTACAAGCACCTTTTGTGTGGGCTAAATGGGGCTGGATGCACCCCTTTAACTTTGATTTCCATTTTCTATTGTCCGTCCATTGACGGGGAGGGTGACTCCATCTGTGCCTGCCTTGCATGGTGCCACCCTTTCAATAGGCATATGCTCCACATGTAGAGCTCCAAACTTACAAAATAATGGGTGGAAAGAATAATGATAAACAAGACGGGCCCCTCAGAGAGGGAGAGACTGTGGAAGATAGAGAGAGAGAGAGAGAGAGAGAGAGAGAGAATAGAGAGTACTTCATTCATCAATTTATTACATGGCCCTTAAAACTCCATAGCCTTTTCATATATATTCAGAGGTGCAGAGGAGATTACACAAAAGCCCCCGCTGAACTGATGGTGTTTTAAATTGCGGTCAAGCTGCTCCACTCGCCTCCTGAACTGTGCTCGTAATGTGAACGTGTGTTGTAGACGAAGGGAGACGGCGCTTGCCTCGCCACCGGCCACAATGGACGCGCCACACAACAATTGATAACTGTTAAGTGAGGTGGCACGCCAGGTCAGCTTTGACTTGGAAATGTGCAATATGCTGTGAAAACAGCCCCTTGTGTTCGCTCTCCCCCTTTCAGATCTTATCTCCACATGTGATAACTCCACTTAAGATCTCATACAGTAACACACATTAAGTCATTTCCCTCTCCAAACAAACTGAGGAGGAGGGTTGGTGGAAAAAAACAGAAAGTGAAATTCGGTACTCGATCGTTCTCAGCCCGTGTTTTCTCTGTTGATTTGTATCTGCAAGATTTTCATCTTTTTTCCCATGTTCGGATTATTTTTGTCTTGAAACCCAATTTGGCTGAAGAAAGAGCCTAAGACAGAGTGGGAGGAGGCAAAGCTCATGGCTTCATTTGCCTTCCATTCCACTTCATTCATTTACTTATTCATTCATTGCCTCTTTCTCCCTGTCCATCAACCTTATCCTAATCTCTCTTTATCCTTCTCCTCCTACTCTTTCCTTGACACCCATGACGCCCGCTGCCCCCACAGTCACCCTAACGCCGTCTCGCCCCACCCTCTGCCATTCCTCCTGTTCAGTTATAAGGGTCTATCGATTACAAGCCTGTCGTACAAAACAACCTAATGGAGGGTCAGCTTTAATGTGAGGGGCGAGGGGCCCCTGTCTTGGTGGGAGCTGAGCCTGGAATTAAACACCCCTTCTCCTTCCTTCTCCTCCTCTATGTCCCTGCTCCCTCCTGCTTGTCCCTCTTAGCCCCCTTTCCATTGGAGAGCGGGGGCCATGAAAAATCAACAGCGGAACCGTCAATCCCCCCACCTTTCTCCACCCCCTTCACAAGGCCCTCCGCCGGCTGCAGCGGCTGCCCATGTGCGAGGGTATTTAGTGGGGGCCTGAAAGCTGAAAGGAGAAGCGTCTGGATCAAATGTGTGGCTGGGTAGGGGAACAGAAGGAGCCCTCTCAGGAGGGGTGCTGAGGCCCCAGCTCGTTTTATAGACTCCCCTGAAAGAACGTGATTACAGATCATTATCCAATTGAAGCAGATTGATGGGCTGGGGTCAAAGTAATATAGCTCATAGTAGCTGAGCGCAAGGGGAGGGGTGATAGGAAAGGACAGAGGGCAGCGCAGAAGTGTGGGGTGAGGTAAGGGGGGGGTCGGAGACAGGATGAAGATGGTATAATGACCTGATTGTCACCGCCGAATGGAGTATGGGGTAGGGGAAGAGGACCAAAGAAGGAGAGGGAGGAGGAGGAAGACCCAAACTTGTAGAATGAAAGACTGGGGCTTTTCTTTTTCACAAATGGATTGAAGTAGTAGAACAAGTGCCGGTGGAGAGGAGAGATGCTGGACTGGCCTTGTCACCCCAGAGGGCAGATAAAGAGATCTTTATATGGAGGGGAGGCAGGAGAATTTGTCAAGATTGACTCAGCCGTGTGTCTCCTTGTAAAAAAAAGTGGTTCATTCTCTCAATTTTTGCTTGAATCAACATTCATTACAAAATTTGACAGGAATTCGACTTTAAAATGGAATGTATTTACTTTTTTTCACAGATTTAAGGTTTTCTATCTTTCTTTTTCTGAATCAGAAAGATTGTATGTGTTTAGGTACTATACAACAATATGTTTTGATTAATAAATAAAGGAGATTTTATAATAGAAAATAAGAGTTGACAAACAGGTTAGAGTCAAAAAATGTCTATTGAAAGATAGATAAGAAAGTTCTGAAATGTTATTCTAAGCAAAAGCAAAGACAGTATTAACATTTGAGTTTTTCCTTTTTCTGTTCCTATACCGTCAGCCTGTGCCTTGACCTCTTTTTTTCCCCCCATGATCTTATGATAGCTTACTAGTCAGCATACCATTCACCTCAAACTGTGCTCTTACACGATTCCATGCATCACACTGCGTGATGTTCCTGACCTTTCCAGTACCCTGGAAAAGTAAATCTGCTCAAACTGCCAAGAGCGCAAATTCTGGGTCTCCTGTCTGAATGTAGGTGAAGACGTTGAGGCTGCGTTGCTTTTTATAAAACCTCACATGCTCTCATGTCTAAATGATTTAAACGGCAGTGACATTAATAGACAATGTTTTTCACTTGTTGGACGTAACAGTGTAAGTCACAGGTTGGATTTGCACAGTACGGATCCATTTTGAGAGTTATGGGAAGTGAATTTGGAATGTTATCTGTTGTTATCCTGTAGTTTTGTCAAATATTACTCATAGCGATTCAAGTCCCTCTTTTCTTCTTCATCAAACACTACTCACACACACACACATCCATGCACATGAATGTCACGCTAACATGCCATGCGTCGGTATGTCATAGCGTTTTATGTTACATCCATGAATCTGATGCATTCATTAATGGTTTGTTAGCAGGACCGTGGTTCTGTGGATACTGCAAGTGGACTGGAGTCTTGTGACAGTGCCACAAAAGAGGGCTTATGGGTAATGGCTATGCCACTGAATAGCCTTTTGATATTGCCTGAGACAAAGTGTCTCAAAATGTTCCTTCCCTTCAAGATTTGCAGATGTAAAAAAAAAAAAAAAGAAGAAGAAAAAAAATCCCTTGAAGACAGCATGAGCATGTTCTGGATCAAGCTTGACATTTTTTTTTCTCACTCGGGATAGTTATAACAAATTGGGTCCTCAAGGATGCTTTCCTTGTCCGCTCGGCATGCAGGAACTGGCACATAGCAAATATGAATGTGAATGTGCGGGAGTGAAAAAGAAAACAAAAACGCCTCACAACTTTGCTCTGTGCAGCTTTTGCATAATTATTGGATTAATAAAGAATGCACTCATCCGTGGGTGTGATGTATAAAGAGAGGCACATACTGTACTATACATTCAGGAAGTGCTCCGTGGCTTTGTGCACCTCCTGCTCATGTCAAGATCATGTGAATTTCGGAGGCAGCGATGGAGCGAGTGTTACTGCTCGTGTTCAGGACCGCACATGCTGCTTCAGCACACACATATTGCCCATTCTTATACATGAAGCACATTATATAATCCGGTGCTCACCATACTGTTTCCTTCTGCGATATATAAAATGTGATTTGTGAGGACGTTTGCCGATGAATATCAACGAAGAGAGACAAGTCAGTCAGACAGAGGGGCTTTTAAAACGCAGGCGGCTAAAAGACACACTTCTTCAGTCTGGGGAGTGACACTGATCCGACTGACCGTGTCATTACTTTGGAATAAAAGGAGAACACATTGCTGGCTGCAGGATGAAGTGAGGAGGAGATGCTTTCTTGATGTTAGAAGCCTGTCATTTTGTTGGAGTATTTACAATTCTCTTCAGTTGATGTCTATCTCATTTTGGCATGAAGCCTTGATTTGCATTTGTGTTGACTATGTGCAGGTTAGACGAATTCCAGTATATTAAAGCAACGATCTCCGATTAAACCACTGTTACATCTCACACATGCCTTTGATACTCACAAACAGAACCAGCAAACGCCCGAAAAGTCCTGTGAATTACAAGCTTTGCGGCTACTGTTGT
This sequence comes from Scophthalmus maximus, assembly GCF_022379125.1. Taxonomy (NCBI): domain Eukaryota; kingdom Metazoa; phylum Chordata; class Actinopteri; order Pleuronectiformes; family Scophthalmidae; genus Scophthalmus; species Scophthalmus maximus. The sequence continues at coordinate 6,806,028 of NC_061535.1, forward strand.
TGTTGACCGAAAACAGAGTGCGGAAGACGATCGCGAAGGCCTGAGTTTTTCAAACATAGTTAGATTACTGAGGCACTTTCTATTTGAGACATAAACGCCTGAAGCATCGTAACACAGATATTGTATTCTGGGTCACAGCAACAACTATTTTAAATGAATCAACGTGTCTCACATTAATCACGCACAAGATTAAAAACGAGAATGCATTCGTCATTCTTCAAATGCACCTCATCATCGCTATGTTAAATAAAATTAAGATTTTTAGAAATGCACTTTGAAAAATCAAAGTCAGAATGTCTGTTAAGTAAATAAAATGCTGCATTAACAAATTGTCTTTGAAGACACCACACACTGTAGCTACAGCTCTGCTACCTGCGTGCTAAACCCCGTTACAGGCAAGAGAAGAAGCCCCGACTCCCTCTGCGTTACACTTAGTCAGATAATTGGAAATGTGAGGGCATTAATTCCAACGGGATTAAGGAGGGGAATTAAATATGTTAATCCCCAAAATAGGTAAATAGCCTCAGTGATACAATAACCAATTTCTAGGGTTTTCCTCCCCTGAGGACACGTCTGCCTTTGAAAGCAACATGCTCACACACAACTACACGTGCACGCTCGGGAGCAGATGCACAGGCTCACGAGGACACGCTTGCACATGAACACACACACACACACACACACACACACACACACACACAGACACACACTGCAAAGAATAGCCAGAGTGAGAGTCTCGAGTGTTCCTGAAAGTTCTCCAAGGTCGTGCCTGTGGTGTTGTGTGGCATTGTCGCTGACTCTTGAACCTGTTCCTCTCAGGTCTGCCTCTTTGTTCCAGATATCATTACCTCCGCCGCTCTGCTCTGCTCCTCTCCCCTCCCGAGACCGCTTTGTCGCCATGTGCTCATCTGCCTTGTAATTATAGTACGGTCCTGGATGTCACAGTTTAGGGACTCTGCCTGGGTTTGAGTGAACGTGTGTGTGTGTGTGTGTGTGTGTGTGTGTCAGGGGACTGAGCGAGTGTGTCAGATGTGTGGCATCGCATCGTGCGCGTCTATCTGTGACGGAGCGTGGACGCTGATGTTTGTGAGAGCACAAGCTGTTTCTGTGTGTGCACACATACTTTCAATCGCTGAAGTGAATATACGCACTTTCTCTTTAAACGATTCGAGCGGAGGCATCGCCTCCTGATATGGCAGCAGAGCGGGATTTCGATTTTTTTTCGTGTTAGGGGCATGAAACTGAACTGAAAAGAAAGTGTGCATTCAAAACGGCGACAAAAAACAGTAAACCCAGAATGCAGGGGCATCGCATTTCGAGTTTCCCACTGAGTTCAAAGTACAGTTTTTTGCACACGATTAGTGGTGTACAATTTGTCCTATAACTGAAGCGCAATAAAAAGGAATAAATAAACAAGGTGAAGTACCGATCGCCTTGAGAAACATCATTTTTATGTCTCTGTGTGTGTTGGGGGGGGGGGAGAAAAGAAAACACTACGAGAGAAAAGTCAATCATTCAAGAATGCAAGGCTGTAACGCGCCACAGTCAAATTCAATAAAGTCATTATTCCTGGCTTAGCTGTAGCAGTAGTATTTTTCCTGGATATCCTATCCTGCTTTTCCCAATCCCCCCTCTCTCTCTCTCTCTCTCTCTCTCTCTCTCTCTCTCTCTGTGTCGCTCTGTCTCCTTCTCTCACCATTTCTCTTTTCTCAGTTCTGGCTACAGGGCATGGGATGGCCATCAATACGCTCATTTTGCAACACGAAACCCTCTTTTTGCTCTAAAGATTCATCTGCCATGGATGTCATTACTGCAACCTCTACAAAAAGGGAGAAAGCAGCTTCGTCGTGCCAAACGTCGACATATTACTCCCGACCAATTCTATTAGGGCCCATTACTCATAATGGTGCCAAATAAGCAGCGAAGGAAGAGCTGGGAAGTTATTGTGCCTCGCCCCCAACAGAAAGAAGGGAAAAAAACAGTCACGAAAGTTTCTTATCTCAATCCAGTGGATCCAGGAGCAACCACACACACACAGTCTAAGCTGCACTTATCAGTTATTAGGCATTTAAATGCTTGCCCAGAGAGAAATTAGATTTCTGAGGAGTTAAGAAGATAACCAGTGGTCCGCTCCTAAGAAGCATGTGGCACGTTCAACACATTTGAGAGGAGACAACGGACGTACTGAGTCGCTGTCAAGTATTGCAAGTGTTCAGGAACAATAAAGCAAATAATTTCATATCATTCTGTTTAATTTTAACCCAAAAGAGGTTACATTTCTTTGTCCCCTTGTTTTAGTTTCCATGTTTGTTACAGATCTACATTTTTGAAACCATTATTAAAAGAAATAATATAACTTCAGAGAATAGTGCAATCTGGGCATTTCCCTGCCCAGATTGCACTATTTGGGTGTGTGTGTGTGTGTGTGGGGGGGGGGGGGGGGCAGAATTTCTCTGCAATTTAGTCCTCTAGAATAAAAAGTATGACAATGAGTACTGCAATTATGTGTTTCCCTCTCACCACTAAACATAAACACTTCACCCAATGGAAAGCAGATGCTGCTTCAATTCTAAAACAAGAACAGAAATCCTCCCGTACAGTTTGGCGGCACCGACCCAAAAAGTTTGATTTCCCTATTACTTAGCGATCTTTACTATTATATGGCAAAAACACCAAATTAGTGTTTCAGAAAAAAGTGGGTCCATTCTGTATTTGAGCAAAATATCTTGCTGCGGACAGGGGCGTTTTGGTGCTCGACTAATCTGTGAAATATGTCAGTGTTGGAAGAAGTGTGCATTTGCTGTACACCCTCCCTGCTGTAAAACAGGACCCGGCTATCACCACCTCGCCCAAAACCCTCACCTCAATTGTTGCCAGTGGAACAAATTGTGGAGCATTCACCCAGACTTTTATTGGGTTCACAAAACAAGATCCCGTGCCATAGATGTGGGAGAGGGGGATTAATTTAGGGAAATGAGTGCAGGGTAAATAAAGATTGTCCGGTTGCCGTGCTAACAGGAAATACTATGCAGGGGAGCAGTGAGGGAGGTGGGGGGGCTCATTTAATACTCCCTCTCTCTCTCCCTCGGCTCCCAGGCAGAGATCGGAAAGGAATGCTCTGTTTCCAAACCGCAAGTCACCTCTGAACGTGGGAGCATTTGGCGTAAGTGTTTCCTGTTGCAATAAAAATGTATGTCAAGTACGTGAACCTCTGTGCTTGAAGCCTGTTGAGCACACACTTTTACGCCATGCACACTCGCACACATTCGCACATATACACTGTGACCAGGGTATTTTGTTTATGGAATCCTCCACGGCAAAAAAATTAGTCCATTACGGGCTGCGCTGCCACTGCCCGAGCACAACAGAGTGATTAAACCAAATATGCAGAGTGTGGTTGATGTGTTGAGGCGTGCGTGTGTGTGCGTGTGTGTGTGTGTGCGTGTGTTGGAGTGCTATTGTGAAATGAGTGGGGGTTACTGTGCGATACAAAGCCCATGCCGTTCTGGTGCCGGGCTCATGATAAGAGTTTGGGAAATCGTTGCATGTTGATCGCCACAGGCGAAAATGTGCAAGGGGGCTTCAATAATTTTTTTCATTATTTCTTTTTTTTTTCCCCCCATAATTTTATTCATTTACCTCCCTCTCTGGATAATTGTTTCTGTCAACCAGCGACGGCTTGATAAAGGATTTCACGCCGCAGAAAACAGTTACACAGCTACTTTGGAAGGTGATTGCCGGAGACGATTATATTTATCACCTGCCTTAATATCCATAGTGTGGCATAAATTGATTCATTCTCTGAGGATCGCTGTCACAGGGAGCGTGGTGTGAAGAGTGCACCCAAATGAGGCAACAGACTTTCGACACATAATACTATGAATGAGGACGGACAAAAACTTACAGTAATATAGGCTTATCACTACTCCTATTGTATTTTAAGTTACTGCCAAACGTTCAGTTAATAATTCCAAAAGAACAATGTATTCATGTATCTGGTTAAAAGGGGGCAGTAAGCGATTTTAATCAAATACACTTTTTGTAAAATTCTCGAATATTTCCTCACGGTTTGCTGCCAGTCGGTTCTGAGTGTGCGCCGAAGAAAAATGAAAAAAAAAACCGGACAGAAAATGGTGCGGACCGCACCACACAACACTGTGCGTGCAGTTTGCAACATCGCTCCCTGACACCTTAAGAGACGCGCTAGCGACGGACGCTACGGGTTTTGGCCTCTCGGTTTAGCGCCTCCGTCTCCCATACTCGATGCTGCGGGTTCGAGCCCCGACCAGTGCAGGCAGGAAATCAACAACAAACAATCTTTCTCCAAAATCGCTTACTGCCCCTTTAAGGCTATATAGATTTCTGGACACATGGGTGTTTAGCATCATGTTCAGGATTATTGTAGTATTTCTTGATGTTGTTAATTTTTATTCACTAATTTTAACGTTCATTCTTGAATAAAATACTTTGTGATATCAAGTCAGTGAAGAAGAAAAAAAAAACTCATCCGCAGTCAAACTGATTAGCTCTGGGCCGATATCAGTTGTCATCAGTAGATGGCAGTAGGGCTTTGTCATGTCAGTGACTGGTTATTGGCTAATCCCGGCACCTACCCCAGTCTTGACATCTTATCTTATCATATCTAAGTAGGGATATTACAGATATATTTTTACGATTTGTTTTTTTCTGTTGCATATTTTTCCATGTGACGTATGCGTGTTAGTCTCTCACCCCTGGTTCCCCACAGGTCCTGGTGTCCCACAGGTGCATCATATCACCGTATGTGCTGGCGAGGTTCAGTTCCTGTGGCAGGAGGCCGTCTAATAAGAGGTACCCCTCAAAACACAAACACAGCAACACTTAGGAGGCATTTAGGGAGATGGACACCGAGCGAGGAGACAGCAGATACTTTCAAACCTGTCCTTTGGCGGACCTGTTGGCCGCCACGGCACAGAGGCGGCGTCCGCGGGGTCACCTGTCAGCGCACCATGTCCCAGCGAGAGCAGCACAGGTCACGACACCCGTTGTCCCAGCTCTGACAAGTTCCAGAGTGAAAACTAAACATCAGTTCTCATGACGTGGACTTGAACACACAGAGCAGAAATAGAGAAATATTACCCGTTGCCTCTTAACTCTGAATTCTTAATTCTGAACGGCCATATTTAGGTGGAACATTTAAGTGACATCTATGGATTTAAAGCAGATACGACAACGTTCGCCAAAATTCAGACTACTTTTGACGAGGTTTTAGTCGAGTTGATGATTTGACCAACCACCACGACAGCAACTGACAAAACTCTTCATCAGCTTTAGAATTTTTTTTTAAAAACGTTGAAAGAAAACAGAGCTTTAAATTCCACAGCACACCTTTACCTCAGTAACTGACTGTTTCCCACCCATTCAAAAGATTAAGCCTGGAAGCCTTCCTCCCCTGCAGTTTAAAAACATGTTGCTCTGCTTCCACTCGGAGAAGCCTGCTTTTATTGGACCCTTTGTGGAACATCCCCCCCCCCCCTCCCATGAAAAGAAGGAAAATAAGTCCAGGCGTAGTCGCTCGTCCCTCTTTTATTACTATTCTAATAATACTCCACGTTCATGCCCTCATCTTTTCAATGTACTCGTTGAGTGTGTGCGTGTATGCGAGGCTATAGCGAGGGCAGCATCTCTTTACCGCCTGCATGTGTGTGGAAACGCACTGGGAGGATAGAAAAGGACGCGGCCTATTCATTCTCTTGCAGACCTCTGCTGCTTGCAGTACGTCTGAGTGGCTCTAACTTTGCCGACACGCAAGGTCTTATAGACGAAAAAAAACAAAGTGAAATAGTACCTGGCAAAACAGGAGATGCAGTAGAGGAAGTGAATTGGACGAAGGGGTTGGCAACACGGTTTCTGTGCGTGCACACTTGTGCCTGAAGTGTGTGTGTGTGTGTGTGTGTGTGTGTGTGTGTGTGTTGTAACGTCTTGTTAAACCCACTCCACAGAGGCCCACAGAGGAGGTGGTGGCTGTGGAGGGAAAGGAGAATGTGAGCTGGAGCGTTGGAGGGCAGTTCCCTTCGCTGACTGGAATGAATGGTATGGAGCTGCAGTGACCATTCATGCATGCTCTTTTACCTCTTTCTCCCGCTCTCCATCTCCCCCTACCCCGCACTTTTTTTTTTCTCCCCCATTTGAGATTTTTTGTCCGGCAACACAGAGCGAGGGAAATGAGAAAGGGGGCAAAAGGGAGGGAAATAGAAAATTGAGAGGTATTAGGAAGAATAAAAGGAAAGAGAGGCAGTGAGTTAAGAGAATAAAAAGAGAGGGCATAGGAGAGCCCACAGAGGACAGAGAGAGGAAGGGAGGCACGACTGTAGTCACTGGGCCGGTGGAGTTGAAGAGCAGCACAGCATGAAATAAGGGAGAGTAGCAGATGAACCAGAAAGAACCCAGGCTGCTCATTACAAAAGCCTAGGCCAGACTTCTACCCTACACACACACACACAGTCTCACACACACACACACACACGCTCAGACATGTGAAGATACAGTACACAGAAATGCACAGGACACTGGGAAATAAAAGAGGGGGAACTCACACACATCGTAACATATGTCATTGGTTGAATGCTTTCATGTGGGCATGTGCACACAGACATGTGAATGTCATAGGATGTCGAGAGGCACACATGAGCCATGCAGGAACTAAAAAGATGTATCTTTTTATTTTTTTCTGTGTACTGTAAACTTGTTCTCAAAATAAATAAAATAATCAGTTTAACTAAATATTAACTTTTGTCCTGCAGCTACTTATAAAGAATTTATGAAAATTGTAGTAGTCAATATTATCGTAACGGGCCAGAAGCTGATTATCCGGATCTCCGTTTTTCGTTTTCAGATATTGACTCCACGAAAATCTGACACTTATCAAAACGTTGGCAGGCTATCTAATAACCACACGGGGAGACAGCGAGTGGAGGAAGTCTCTGCTCCCTTTCTGTGACCGTTCCTTTTTTTGCATTGTGACAGCTGATGAAACATTTGGTGCAACTTGTTTATTTGGATTTAATTTCCTGCCCGAACATTCGAGCAGCTGCCTCTCAATGCACGGTTCACAAACATCTCATTCAAGGGCACAAGTAAGTGTGTCACCAGACTGGAAGATGCTGACTTAAAAAGCAGAGAGCATATAAATCTAATTGGGTCATCGTTAACGGGACAGGTCCAGTACAACAGGCTGCTATCTTTAATTTGAAACTAAAATGTAATAACGCACAGATATTATTCTGCATTATGAACAATATATATACATATATATATATATATATATAGTTATGTATATGTTATGTTGTGGCTCATATATTGTGAGCCACAACATAGCCGGTATGTCATTTCTTGTGACTAAATACAACATTCAATCTTAAAAAGGACTGACGGACCAATCTTAGACAATGAAACCGTGCACGCAGGAAGAGACTCCACCTTTTTTTAACAAACAAATCGACTCTGATACACTCTATCGCTTCATCAACATCGATAACTCACTCTTTCATCGTTTGAACACACACTGGAACTGAGGGCCAGTGGTGGTATTGAATCCAGCAGGGAGATGTGAATATTAAAAGGAGACATATATAGAGATGTTACAAGGAATGGAATGGCATATAACATGCTCCTCAGATATCCCTTTAGTATAATGTTCTCATAAGACCTGTTTTCTATTTATTGTTTTAAACTGTAGAAGCTGTGAACCAGTGCTGCAGTGGTTCCTGATAATACCCTGCCTAACCGTTCTCTGACACATATTCTGTGAAATACTGCCATCTCTTGGCCTCTTATAAGCAGGACTTAAACACTCGAGGAGCTTTGGTGCCTTGCGACTGTGACTTGAGGCACATGTCAAAGGCCACTGGAGTCCGAGTCTATTTCTTTTTTTCTTTTTTTCTTTTTTTTACATAATATCACTCATGTTTTGGGAACCTAAGTCTGTTTGTACCGTCACATTATGGGGTCTTGTCTTCCTTATGGGGACAATAAGCAAGTACCCATAGCTAGGTGTGTTTGAGGGGAGTTTTGAGTATATGTTAGTTGGGGCTCGATTTAGATCAAGATTAGATTAAGGGTTGAGTAGTTGTTATGGCTACGGTACGTGTGTGTGTGTGTGTGTGTGTGTGTGTGTGTGTGTGTGTGTGTGTGTGTGTGCACATTGAACTCTTAATGCATGTCTTTCTTTATCCTTAATAAGTCTACAATCTAATAGGGAATGCCTTTTTTTAAAATGTGATGGTTTTATGCAATTCTAAATATACTATGATAACATCATATATCATACAAAGGTGAAATAAAAGTCATCAGTCATCAACTACAATCAATATATTTGTATGTCATATCTCTGAAAATATAATCAATATTTCAAATATTTTCCATTTTTGCTGCTATCATACAATATATAAATGTATGGTATTTTGTTTGAAATATTTTAGTAGCCTCTCTTTCTTATGTCAGACATGTTGAAAATGCAGCTAGTGAAATACCATCGCCCTGCTGTCTTTTGAACCCTCGACTACACAAAATTCTAAATGTCAAAACACAAGCGGAGAAGAAAAAAAAAGTAGAAGCTGTGCCTCACTACAGTAATAACACACACGATATCTGTAGTGGTCGCACTCACAGCAAGCTGCGGTATAACTACGTCCTGATGTGGAGGTGCGAGTCTGCACGACTGCAGAAGCGATTGGACGGGGTTTTCTGAGCACTTTCTCCGAGAGATAAAAAGGCTCGATTTGTGTCTGCGTCGACGGCTGAGACCTGCAGACAAACGTGACATCTTCTAAACGGGGAGTTAAAGAGTAGCTCTCTCGCTGTACAGTTGTAATTCAATACTCCCCAGTCAGTGCCTTAGCAGGATGACTGTTGTGTTTCACAGAATGTATTTCCAGCACGGAACAGGTTGTTCATCACAAGGTCTGTTGATCTTGAACACACACACTGAGCCGGGAACTTTGAAGTGTGAAAATAAACATTTTCACCTAACCACTAATCTCTCTCTCTCTCTCTCTCGCTCCCTCTCTCCCTGATTCTCTCTGCCCCCCCGCCCCCCCGATCTCAGGCATTTTTAACGTGACTTTCATTTACAACTTTCATTTCCATTTGTCCCATTAGTCCATTTGTTATTGTAGCGGAACCAGCGCCAGGGCCTCTGGTTAGTGAAAATGTCAGATTCTTTGATTTGATTTTATAGGATTTCAGCAGGGACTGAGGGCCTGCGTAGTTCTGGCCCTTGTGCGGTGAGCGGACTGACTACTGTTTGCATTTAAACATCCATTTGAGCCGGATTCCCCCCGAGGATTCATTTGTTTCACCGAGGGTCAATTACCTCTCGCCACCCAACCCCTCCATACGGGGGAAAAAAAGAAAAGATTTTTCCTGTTTAGGTTAGGTGTAGGAAGAAGGTGCTTGGCCGAGGTCACCCTTTTAATTAGGCACTATTTAGGACCAATAACAAACTGATTATTTGCCAAATGGCCCTTGCAAACTCGGAGGCTTGATGGTTGGCACGTCGAGTGCTACTCAAGTGCTTCTCATCCTCAAGTGTTTTCTGAAAAGCACCAGTGACTGAAACATGAGGTCACGAATCTGATGTGAAGTGTCTATGGATGCAGATGCATCCCCCCCCACTTTATTATCTCCTAATCTCTCTCTCTCTCTCTCTCTCTCTCTCTCCCTCTCCCCCCTCTGTGCAGTGCCATTGCCAAGTGCTAAGTAAATATGTGCTCTTTATGTTCCTTGTTGCCTTTCAATATTTGGCAGCGTGGCAGCGGGGGATCAAAATGTCTCCATCTGCGAAATGTCAGTGGGTAAAAGGGGATGAGTTTAGAGCGGCGCACACCATGAAGCACCTGCTGTAAAGGCGAGCAGCATGGGGAAGTTTCCTCGCAGTTTGATCCGAGACGGGGGGAAAAAAGACTGCGAACACCCCGTCACCGGCAGCTTCACACACACACACACACACACACACACACACACACACACACGCAACCCCCACTTCTTCAGGTCTATTTTCAATTTAGCCCAATTGAAAGAGATGGTGGTAGAATACCTCACCTTGGCATTTCAATCAGACAAACAAAGCGATTTAGAGTTATTATGGAGATTAGATGCCATGATTATCTGCTGCAACTGATTACCAGTCTCCTATTGCATTGTTGTTAATGCTGACGTTAAAAATATTCACTATTTCAAGCAAAAGCAATGAATAACAATTATTATCAGTATTATCTTTAACTCTCCTTAACGTACCACTAATCAAATTGCATTTTTTTATGGACACATCTGTGTCTTCTTAAAAGACTATCATGGCTTAGAGTATTAAAAATGCAGTAATTGATAAAAACGCTGACATTATTGTGTTGTAATGTCTGCAAAGTGGGGGATTAGCTGTGCAAAAAAATGACCGTTTTCTCAAAAGCATCCCTCAGTTGCACAGGGGGGAAAAAAAAGTCCTCATAAACTTACCAAAGAGGGGGAAGTGTGTCTGGCTCATTTGAGGTTATGTATGACATCAAATAAGGTTTGGATTTTATGTGAAAATGGTCTGGATGAGCGTGACCAGCCATGGGAAGCATCTTTGGCCTCCAGGGACAGAAACAAAAAAAAGACAGGAAGCCCTGAAGAGCCACTGCAGGCGATCTCCTCCTCCTCCTCCTTCACCTCCTCCCTTTCCTCCACGCCACTTGGCCTTTGTCTTTACTTGGCGTCTGTGTGTGCGTGTCTCTGTGTGTGTGTGTGTGTGTGTGTGTGTGTGTGTGTGTGTGTGTGTGTGTGTGTGTGTGAGTGCGTGCGTGTGTTTTCATCTGCACCCTGTCCTTGTTGCCTGTCCCTGGCTGCCCATTGGAGGCAGCTGATACTATCTCATGGCAGTATTGTGGCAGCCCCTGCTGCGAATTATCAAAGGCAGCTGTTTGGAAAATACCAGAGATGCCTAATAGGAAGCACTGATGGCCTGGATTAACTCTCTACCCAGCAAGCCCCCCATGTCTGAAATGAAATGCACCAGATCAATTATTATAAGCAGCATGCAGACTCCATGCATGTCATATTGTCCTTGTGCAATTTATTTTAATATATCAAGTTAAAAAAAAACAAACACAAAAAACAACGGCACAAAGAATGTTTACTTTTCTTTAAAGTGACTCAGATTCTACCTCTCCTTTCTCTTTGTCTGAATGTATTTTTAGTATAATTACTACTAATAATTCCTGAAAAATTAGAAGGAAAAGACCTATTATTTCTGTTATTTAGATTGTGCACCGAAGCTTAGGGGTTTGATTGTGTTTTGTTTGAACAAGTCAGTTAATGAATACCAAGCGCTGGATGCTGGTCGTTTCTCGACGCATATCTGTTGATCTGGAGGTCCCAGCAGATCTTGGCAAAACACTGGGCAAGGCAAAAACTAATCTGTCTGTCAGAAAGGGGCTAGGAGTCCTAATTAGGGGTCCTGACTCTCTGTCCGCAGCTCCAAGTCAAGCGTCAGTTCTCCCTGATTGGTACAAATCTCGTTTTTCTAAGCCACAAAGGTTCGCAGAGAGGGTCAGCGGCTCGCCACGACGGTGATTTGCTTGTACCTTTAAAAGGCCATTGATTACGTAATTAGAAACATGGGAAATGTTGCACCACCGTGGACTGGGAGGATGGGGGTCTGAGATTTTTTTTTTGTGCATTGAATGAGGAAGCATGACAGGGAGGGCAGCTCGCTCACAGAAGTCAGTCACTTAGTGACGACAAGTAGCTGCTTTGTAGTTGGACAGAAATCAGCAGGTGCCAACTGTATATACAGTCGTGCAAATTCACGTTTCCTTCCGGTTTGCCAGATATTGCATCTATATGTATTCATTGAATCATTTAATTTTTATTGTAGGTTTGCAAACAGCTACAGTGTATATACACATTTTGGTAGATCAGTTAATATTGATGCTTCACATTGCAACTTCTGAAATACAGAGAGACCAGTTTGTGATGCGTTATAGAGAGAGTGGCAGTAAAGACAAGATGTCAGACTCTTGCTTTGTTTTTTTGCAAACTTTTACCAGTATTTGCAGTGTCTGCAAGACTTATTATTAGTAGAAATGAAAAGAGAGAAAAAAAACTAGGTGTAGTTGAACCTTAAGTTCAAGTTGCGGTCTATACCGAAACGACACCAAAATTCTGGGCACGCGTTCACACAAGCTTCTCATCTCACATATCGTTTCTCCCGTGCCGCTGACTCACAATGGAAAGAGATGATCTGAGCAAGATGTACTTCTGGGAAACACAGCCTGGACATTTTTACGTCACATCATCACCTTTACTGTAACCAGTGACAGGACAGCGGTTAATCGGAAGCCAGGTTGTGGTCAGGTGCAGCATCGGTAAGAAAAACACAAGTATCTTGTTACCCTGCAGGATAGTGTCCCCGTCTCTGTGCGTGTTTGTGTAAATTAACAACAAATGGACAGATATTCACCAAACTTTCAAAAGGATGTCTTTTTGAAATTGCCTTATTACAATATTTAAAAAAAGTTAGCATTGCCTGATTGGGGTGTACATACACTGGCTATGCATCGCCCCTCTGATGCTTTTCATTTAGTGAGGGTTTACTTTGGAGCGTTGTGGTGGCTGAGCTGTGGACTGCCCTTTTATAACAATGTTTTCGAGGTTAAAGGTAGACATTTTTGTAACGTGTTCAGAAAAGCCAGCTGCTCGGTGCCGCTCTCCCCTTCTGTCTGTGCGGGTTATGGATGGCCTGCTTCACGAACACTCACTGGGAGCAGAGGCCACGTTCACAAAAGCAAAATAAACTGCAGGGGAAGGAAGTAGTCAACATTAACAAGGATCCAATAAGAAGATTAAATGTAAAACACCGGCCCTGGTAATTGATGTGTTCCTAACTGTGAGTGTTTGTGTGTGTGTGAAAGTATGCTTGGGTCCATATAGGTGTGTGCGTCTGTGTGAGTGTGTGTAGTAAATATGGGCCCAGTGTGTGGACATAATTGCTCCCAGATCTGCAGCATAACTCTGTGGGTTGATTAGGAAATGTCTCAACTGTAAATAGTTGCCACTAATCATCCAACACCACGGCTATTTGCATAAATGGGGACAGCAGAAATGAACACAAGAAGGAAATCTGCCTTACACTTTTTTTTTCCCTGCAACATACAGGGACAGTTATGTGGCTCAACTTTTAAGCAATGCACAAAGTTAATCTAATCCCAACCTGGAAATGACAAGGCTACAGCAAGAAGGGTAGCCATTTTGGATTCAACATAATGGAAAGAAAAAAAAAGAATGAATAAACCTTTAACCATTAACCAGTGTGACTGTCTCCTAATGCTTAACTGTAACTTTAACTTACAGTCAAGAGTATGCATGACTGAAAGTAAAGACTTCTGCCATAAACAAAGACTAATTAAAACCCTGAGGGGTCTAAGGCTACATCTATTCCACAAAATTTTAATTCCAATACAGCGTTTTAAAACGGAAACTATCTCCATCCACACAATCGTTTTAGCTCTGTATAAGTAGCACACCTGAAAACCATGTATCATGTGACCATTCACGTACACTGAGCATGTGCATACTGGTGTAAACAGGAAGCAGATTGTCTGAGGGAGGGATTTTAAAAACAGTAAGAATTAGTAAGAAAATCAGAAGGAAAAATGGATACCCATAGTCAACATCTGGTAAGTCCGAATATGTGAATATGTGAATATTCTGACTCATGGGTTTTGCTGACGAAAATGTATTGAATACTCATACTAGAACTCAAGCTGCTGACAGTTCATTCCATTGTCTTACCATTTTAAGTTTTTGTTTTCATCTGAGCAGTGAACCCTCTCTTTGAAAGTTGCCTTTGAGGTATATTGAGCTTTTTTTTAGCTGGAAGCAGGTTTACCCTTAAATGCAGGAAATACAACATTCCAAAAAAAATGTTTTATATATATGCTGACTTGAGCTGGTGGTCAGAACATGAGTGAATATTTATTTGAGCGTAATAATGTATTCTAGGAAACCAAAGCATCAGATAGCTCTGGCATTGTCAACAATATTCTAACTAAATGTATTTGTGAAGTAGATCAGAACCTTTTCTTCCCCTCAAGAGCTTATCTTCATTTACTGTAACACAGCAGTATGATACAGTATGACCACGTACACTGTGTAGAGATCAGATTCTGGTACGCCCACTGTGTGTAGACAGGATGGGATACTATATATATATATATATACTCCTCTGTTTCCCTGCATATTTGCAGACTGCAGCTTTTCATTCTACTGCACGATGCCAGCTGCTTTTTAACATTCACTACAGAAATACAATACATCACATTCAAACTGCTTCTGTCAACCATTAGGATTTGTCCGTTCCCATTGAAAATATAGACTGAAAACTTTAATGCCTGTATTGCTGCACATTGCACATGGATTGTCTCTCCTCCAACGTAAACAAAATGCTTTTCAGTTCTCATAAACAGACAGATAGCATGATACACCATTGGTTTTAACATGCTGCCTTCAGTGCTGTGTTAGGGTGACAGAAGCCCAAGGCAAAGTTAGAACACACTAAATATATGCCATTGTGGTTAATAGATTGAACGAAATCCAAGACACTCGGAGATTATCCATTGAGGCGCTGTCAAACAGGGACAATGCCTGCCATCGCCGTTCCCATACACTCTGCATTACTGTAAACCCTTACACCTTGGTGTGGAGGAGAAAAAAAAAAAAGAGAAACGCAGGGAATCAAGGAAAATGAGGACAAAAATAAATATAGGAAAACGATAACCTAAGGGCAAGGCGAGTGGAATTAAGCGAGCGTTTATTCTGCGCGGCATATGTTCCTCGTATACTGTAAATCCTAAATCCCATGTCCAAAGTACGATACAGCGTGTAAGGGTATGGATAGTGTCGGAATGTTAATGGTTTTCCGATAATTACCGCTATCTTTGCACTGTAATCCATCATTCAGAACAGTCATAAACAAAAAATGTGCATCTGTTTATTTTCCCGGTGACAGGCGCAGCATGGCTCTGTGCAAAGGTTGATACTGTTGAAAAGTTTACCCGCTTCTTCTAAATAAAACCAAGGTAATCTCCGCTTTGAACCATGACTGGCGTCGCACGATACCGCATCAGTGGGTGGAGCATGGCGGCGACAGCGGTTTCATAAGGGGGAGACGGCTGAAAAAAGTACAATTATCTGAAATAGTGGTGGAATTACGGAAACATGAGTAAACATCGCCTCCGCCCAGCCAGCACTGGGCTTATTGAGAGACAGTGCAAATCCTCCTTGTGCTTAGATTTGCTTTTTGTAAGGCACTTGGTTGGTTCACATGACACTTATTCATTTTATGTATTCATTTGAAATGAAAATGTTGTAGAATTTAAGCTCAAAATGTAAATAGAGTTGATAATTTAAGGTTTTTCTACATTAGGAGCTCAATTATCCTCATCTTATCTCTATGTACATATTAATGGCAATCGACTGGACGTGAGATAGTAATTTATAAACCTACAACGTCATGTCTGCTGCTTGTTGCCAAGTTTTATTACCTTCAACCTTTTGCGCAGGATTGGTCATATTTGCTCAGCGACACAACGTCATCCCGGTGGTATTGAAGGCAGTGAAATCAATTGCTGAATGAAAGATAAGCCCTCAGACAGAATGGAAATAAGAGGTGTGAGGCCAGAATGAAGTGAACCCAGAAGGATGGATCCCAGCTCAATAATCAGAATATACTTAATTTGACATCTTGACGAGCTTAATTGAAAGTAAAGATTTTCTCGGTCTACTGGATGTACGTTCATTTCTAAGAAAATATGAGGATGTGTCAGGTGTGTGTGAGATGTGTTTTGACTTACATATTCATAAATTGGTCGTTTTTTTATAATTAAAATAACTTTCCAAAGTGTTGGGATTACTTTATCGCCACAACTGTCCTTTGATGATCATACCAACAGAGACATTGGAATTCAAAGCCGCTTATGCAAATGGTAAGAGACACGATTGCGGCTCACAGTTGGGGGCGAGGTTCTGTAAACGGTGTGCATATGGGAGGATGATGTAGAATGCATGCTTCTTCATTTATTGTGTGATATCCAAGTAAAGCAACGTGTAATGTACATAATGTAATTACATGGAAACATTCAACAAATTACTATATGTGCTGCAGCACACGCGTGTGTGCATGCATTGTTCCATACACGCATTAACATCTCCCCTCACATGCACACAGTGAACACTTTATACATTAGTGTTGATTATCACACCCACACACTGAATGACTGACTTCATGCATCCCATTCAAAGTGTATGATTAACTGTATTACGGCTGATCTGCAACACAGGCCTCCTTAGCATGAGTAATTGATTTGTGAGAATTATGGCTGTACACTGTCTTTTGCCTTTTCATTAATCATGCAGGCGCTGTTTGACTAAAACAATGTTGTGAATAATGATATTGATGAAGTCTCGTCTGCACACAGTTGTCTGGGGAAATGGAAACATAAAGCTTAACAGAGCAGATGTCTCATAATGCCGGAATTAAGTGATTAGAATAATCGCCTTTGTGCAAATAATCTCAAACAGCAACATCCGCTCTGCCACAGCTGATTGTGCATTCTTGTGATGCTGAAAGAAGGCAGGCACACGCCTGTTTTGTCACTGCTGCAGCTAATTTCCCATAATCCACTCTGCTAAGGCTCCATGGTCCTCATCTACCTATCCTGCATAGCGATGTGATGCACATTAGTCAATTAATAGTGTGTTAAATGACAGAGGTTCCAGTCAATTGAGTTTCTCATGGGAGCGCGGCTGCCATTGTCCTACAATTCAAGACAGAGAGAGATGAAGACAAAGACTGAGATGCAGGAAAAAGCCTTTGTTACATTTAGACGTCACTTCACACATATGATGTATACTAGGCCCACTATAAGTTCTACTTACTGCACGTATTTAATAATATAGTATTTTTGTTTACAGAGCTCTCTTGCCAATAGCGTTCCAGTGCAACTTTGACCAAATTTTTTAATGCCAATCCATTCAACTTCATGTCCGTTATATTTGATAAGTCGGCACTTGTGAATAAGTATGTCTAACCCTACCTATTTGGAAATATCCACCCCACGCTGCCTCAGTCAAAAGGGTTGCGGCCTACGTATCAAACGGCGATCTTTAGTGTTGAGCATTCTCACTGGAGACGGAGGGGGAAAATGTCCCCCTATTATGCGACCCTCAGCCGAAACCTTACCTCCTGACAAGGGTATTAAAAAGAAATAAATCAGCCATTAAGAAGCAGGCGCTGGCAATTGAAACCTTATTAATGTGGCAGGCAGGGAGAGGTAGTCCCAGCGTGATGACAACGGAGCAACACAGTGCCCCCTTAATTGCATTTCGGCCAGGTTGTTTTTTAACACTTCCTCGGACCGGGTGAGGTTGACAGCCGTACGCCGGAGTTAAGTGTGTGTGAGATCACACAGTTGTAAACCTCCATGCACTTATGGACACACATAGGAGCAAAATGAAAACGATACTGCGAGTGTAGTGTATGTTAAAGCCTTTGAAGACATGAGAAAATGTGCATCCGTATCATTCCCTTCTTTTTTTTTTCATAATCCCATTAATTGTGATGGTCACTCCCTCAGTCAGCCAACAATGCCATTGTCCATGTGTTGTCGACGGCCAGGCCCCATCAATGTTGTATAGGTTCCTTTCCCATTACCTCCGCTGTTAGACTAGACACTGGGTGATGGATCGCGGCCCTGTCCGGACCTCATTTGGGTGATGTATCGCTGGTGTTTCCTGTGAAGTGTGTAGGTGATTATACACAGCCACAAAGACAAACACAAACACTCATACAGAGCGAAGGACGACAAATTGGTCCCCAGCTAATTTGAGGTTCCCACTTATGGTGTCCTTGATATGAACAACTTTATCACCATCACATACATGTTTGGTGGTATGAGTGACTACTGTCTTGTACAGCAATCGAAAGAAGTTATGAATGTACATGTCTGCAGGTGAAGTCCAGCACTGGTAACATTAGAGGACCAAAGACTAATGTGACATCAAATTCTGTAATATTTAGTAACCAAAATTTCTTAGGCAGTTCATAAATCTTGCTTATTTGAAAAATGTTCAAATATATATTTTAAATGTTGTAACATTTAAAATAGCTGCGGGTTCGCAGCTGTTAATTTTGTTCTTTCCTGCTTGCCTCGGCAGAATGTGCTGTGGCAAAACAAATGAAGGCATCCAGGAGAGGTGTTAGTGCTTATTTGAAATTTCATCAGTAGTACTCCTTCACCTGTCACTGGTTATTGATATATTCATTAGACGGCCCTATTCTCTTTCTCTGGTATCAGTTTCTCTTGACAGTAGCACTGTTGACAACATCAGTCAATGAATCACTTTACAATTATGATTGTTGATGGCCCATGACACAAACTTGGAGGGTATGTCATTATATGAACATTAAAGTGATACACGGGGATGCCGGGATGGAGGACCAGTGTGCTGCGACCCTCCCCCCACCCCGCTGATGCCTTCATTTAGAACAAGGCCCTGTCTTGTATGCCTTTATCCCTCACAATGATGTTAATACGTCTTTTTCAATGAAACCCACTGGAGAACATGATCGGGCAATGTTTGTTTGATTGCACTGATTTGCAAATATTGCTAATTCCGTTCATGAAATCTGTTGCTAATTATATTAGTCCACGTCCGTTTTGTTCTGTGAAGACAAGTGATGAGGAGATGGGGCCAACATCAGTGTACAATAACTGTGATCATATCAACATCAAAAATCACTAAAATGTAGTTTTGAAAATAAACTTCTACATGTAAAAAAAAATGTAGAAATGAAATTATCTTTTTTTCTCAAACAAATAAAAATAATCTTAAATGTCCATCTTTGGCCGTGCTGCACATTTCACTTCCAGTTCACTCTAATCATCATTCTGGTAATTCTGTACACCAGCAGCACAACCACGAATGCACTGACAACAGTGCTATACGTAGGTACACACTTAAATATTGGCTGTAAGAGATCGTATAACATACCGTCGACAGGAAAGAACATGTCGGCAACCAAACGGTTTGACATTTGGACCCGAATATAATGTTTCAGAGAGAAAAAGTGAGTGTGCTGGGAGAGAAGCCCCGAGGCTACAAATTCACTGGGAAAGAAAAACAGAAGCCTGAAGAGAATCGTAAAGGTGCACCTCACAGAAGTTCAGGTAACTGAACGTTGAGAAGTTGAATCATTCCACTTTACTCTTAAAGCCATATTAAGCGACTACTGAAGGCGTTGGTGTAACAGTATCCATTAGCATCCCACAAAAACGGAACATTTGTTACACGGCTTGCAGATGGACAGTTAGTAATCACTGACAGCCAGTAGCCCAGTTATCTATGGTGATTAAGGTTTTACTAAAGACAAGTTTGTTTTGGTGCAGTTAACATGTCACGAGAGTTAAATGACACAACTTAATTGCCATACACATTTCAGGTCTTGCCGATTTTGAATGGGTCCATGATATCTAAAAAGTTGTCTATTTGCTACAAAATGCACAGTGTATAATGTTCAAGATTTGTAGGTCTGTTAGGCTGTAGTTAGCTGTCTAGTGCATTGTGTGCTTTGTACTTTAACAGGCCACTTTTTTTCATTTACAAATGTATTTGAACAGTAGTGTGCAAACTGTCATTAACACATCTAGTACAACACTACCACTAAGGCTTACAGAATTACAGAATAAAATCAACACCTCTCTGGCAGAGTCCTGACAAAACTGATGAAACCATTATAATGGGTGGGATTTATTGCTGGGCAAGTTTTTGTGAAACTTGCCTGAATGCCAGTTTTTGTGAAATCCCAAGTCCCTGGAATCACCACTCCTGCAATTGTTTAGTAGAAAAGCAAAGTGTGTGTTCACGCATCTGGATCTTCTGGTGTGATCATTTTAACTATATATATATATATATATATATATATATATATATATATATATATATATATATATATATATATAGATTCACACTGTTGCTGCTAGTAATTGTGTCCATCTTTGAGAGACTCATCTCATTTCACATTGCTCTCCTTCTCAGTACTCACAGTACAGTACAGACACACAAATACACAGAGAAAAACACATGTGACTGGCCTTGTTGACATAGCAGGCTAATGGGTTGCGGTAGCAGCAGATTTGATTGCCCGCCTGGCGCTGAAGTGAAGAAGAGGAGACAGGACTAAATGAAACTCCATCCATCTTAATGAAACACAATTATTTTCCACTTATTAATCATTGAAAAATCAATGTGTCTCTTCTCGTCGCCCAGTGTCAGCTGGATTTGTCATGTGGGGCCGAGCTGTTATGTATCATCCTTTGATGCCAGGACAGTCATGAGTTCAGTCACCTGTGTCCTATAGGAGGGAAGGGGAGAGAGAGGAGCGTTACAGAGAGAGAGGGAGAGGAACATATCTGGAGATGGTGGAACAAGGAACAGGAAAGTCATTTGAGAGGAAGAAGAGAAGAGAGCAGGGGGAAAGAGGAGAATAAATGAATGAAAGAGAAGAAAGAGGGATGAGGGGCAGCTCACTCTGTCTCTTGCCCACTCTCCGAGACAAATGGGAACTCATTAGTGGCTGTTGGTGACTGTGTTTTTTCAGGGATCAATTTACTAAACACATTGTTTAATGGCTCATGATTAAAGTCCAAGGCTTCGTGTTGAGTGGGACATTGAAATGTAAGGGAGAAAAATTGACCTATTATTCTTTAATATGTTTTGTTTTTATTAAAATGCAATAGATGTTAAAGGTTTTTTTTATTGCCAACCTTTTGTTTAACTTACATATCGAAACTGAGAAGTGTTGTCACACTAGTACATCTTCTCAATCATATACTAAGCTTAATGCTGTTTACATATCCTTTGAAATACACATACAGTGGGGTCCACAGTGGTGTTCTTACCCACTGTATTGAAAAGGCACACAAGTAAGTACATTCTGGATGGTAAGGAATCCTACATTATGTTGTTCATCAACATTATGAGAAAATAAAAGTTACACCATCTACAGTAATTATCAACATCAGAGCGCATTCCGTGGAAAAACATTCTGACTGAACATAATCCAGTTATTATGTTCCAGTTCCAACATAGAAGGCAATAATAATTTATACAACCATAATGATTTATCCATTCTTTGATTACAATTCCTTGTGTATTTCTGTTAAGTTACCTTTGTTATCCCTTGTGTTTCCTGTATCTTTAGTTTGTTTTTTCCTGTTTTATTTTGAATATACTTTCCTTGTATCTCTTTACTTCCTTTTCCCCTGTGTCTTGTTTTTGTTCTCTTTACTCGTCCTCTTTCTCCCTCCCTTGTGATTGTCTACACTCGTCCCTAATCTTTCACCTGTGTTCAATCATCCCTGCTTCCCTTGTGTATTGAGTCTCTGTGCTCCCAGTCCTCGGTGTCAGTTCGTCTGTTCTGTTCTGCTCCCATCTATGGATCCCCGTGCTGTTCTGTTTTGTCTTTTTTTTTCGTTTCGCTTCTAATACTTCAGTCTGTTTTTAGAACTCTCTCTGCACACATGTGGGTCCTGCTTCATCTCCCCACCTTGACACTTCCTCTACAATGGAATAATTCAAATGTAAATAACCAAAAGAGAAGGAAAAAAAACAGGAACATAGAAAACACCGTAAGCAAACAGTCAGATTTTGAATGGGGTAAGAGACTAATCAATCAATTAGTAGGTGTTCAAATGGTTATGCAATGAGATATCTGCATACATTATCATTTAGACTCGTTCTCAAGGACAACATTTCCCTGCGGCCCTGTGTCAGATATTTGTAGAAAATGGCTCAATAAATAAAAGCCACCAAGTACTTTTACTAAAAACTGCTTCTTTAATCACTCGTGCATGCAAATGCCTTGGTCAGCCTCTCCATCAGCAATAAGTTTCTTTTTCAAACTTTCAATACGTAAAAAAAAAATGTGTGCATCTCTCTTGTTTTTCTCCTCGGCCGAGGAATGAAATCCATCAATCTGCCATTCATCAATTTTATCGCCCATTCACTCCTCCTCGGCCACCCCAAAACCCCAAAAGGAAAGCTCTTGGTGCTGTTTTGAAAAATCGTCCCGAGAAAAAATGATTCCAAACAGCTCAACCCTTTGTTTTCCCTCTCAATAAAGCAAGCGACAAGGCCGACACTTGATGTACGAGCGTTGCGGGCGCCGGGGCGTGCAGCAGAGTGCATAAGAAAAGCCATGTTTCACGGTGAGCAGAGTGTTCTTTCCCCTTCTTTACCTTTACCACACCACCCAGATGAGAATATAATGTTCTACACGACATAACTGCTTCAGGTCAATACTTGATTTGCCCCAGCATGTTGTAGACCCTCTGTTGTGGTAGAGTTCTGGGGGAGCATTAGGGGCTCCAGACACAGGACACAGAGGTGGTGGGTTGGGGAGAGACATGGGGGCTGGGGCTGAGAGGTGTGGGCTGCTTCTCCGTGTCAGAACTGGGGTGTCGATTGGACCAGATTCCCTTGAGTCCCCGAAATAATTTTCTAATGTGTGTGTGAGAGAGCGAGATTGGAATACCGGGCACATCATTTCAAATATGTGTTCCATATGTAGCCTCTACCAAATGTCTACCAAACAGTTTGTTCATGTCTGCACGTCCCCACCAAGCGACGCAAACAAGGATCCAGGCCTGATTCCGCATCGCAAATAGATACACTTCTGTGTGTCGCCTTTGAGCATCTCTGCAGTTTCAGTGTGTGTGGACTATTATTTGGACGCTGCCTGTGTGTCACCCCGGGACAGCAATCCGTGAGTGTCAGCGAGCATCCAAATAATGGATGAGGGCGAGGCCAGTTGCTGACGATCCTTAAATATTAATGTTGTTGAACTGCAGTCCATCTCAACCCTGACACAGCAGTAAAAGAAAATCACTTGCCCTTTCAATGAGATAAAACGCACTGTAGACACCCATGTCCATATGACTCTATATATAGATAGATGGATGACATAATCTCTTGTGAGGACGCAGATGCTGACTGGCACCTAGCTTCTGAGGATTTACAGTTAAGTTAAGTTAAAAAAAAAAAAACGCCTGGGGCCGGTAGTGACAGGATTGGGTACATGCCATGGGCTTGCAATGTTTTGAGTCTAACTCATGACTTTTGTTGCCACTGTCGTTGCTTTTGTCTTCCATCTTTATCACTCATACACTCACCCAGGGAAGCTGTCATTGTTTTATTTTGGCCATTCTCTCTCCTGCCATTCTCCAACAACTCACCGGATGCCCTCGGTTTCTCCCACTGGTCCCCCTTTTTTGACTTTCACATAAATATGCCCTGCAGTATCTTCCCCATCCACTCACAGACCTGTATCCAGATGCCTCATTATCCCAACCAGTATTTTTAACCTGCCTGATCCACCTGCTCCCTGCAGGGTCATTGTCCCACATGCTGCCAAAGATTTGTTGTCGTTGTTGTTGTTGTCGTTGTTGTTGTTCTTGTCCTCTTCCTGTGACCATATGGTCAGCAGTCGGCCTGCCTGTTTGCCCCTAAATCTTGGCCGATATTATTTCTACTAAACAGTCTTCACATCACCTGCCAGCAAGAGTGATGGCATGACGGTCCTCCTCTCTGAACTCCATACACTCATTCATGATGATCTGGACAAAACATGGACCTAACGTCACCCTGAGGAGGACCTAGAGGAGCTAACATATGTCACAGAGTACCAAAAAATCTCCAGCTTGGATCACCAGATGTAGCTCCGGCATTAGCCATTAAACAGGTTACGTCAACACTTTGGTTAATGAAGGTTCCTGCTGTCTCTGAGTTAACAGCCTCTCGGCCAAAAGTCATAATTTCTTTGGATTCACCTCAGAGAGCATTTGCATCTCTGCGTCTGTACCTACCCGCTTCTCCTGCTCCATCCCAGGTCATTGTATGACCTCTTCCTTTTACCTTTATGCCTTGGTTAATATCATTTCTATTAAATGCACTCCAGCGGACCTGCCAGCCAGATTGTTGACATTTTGGTCCAAATCTTGTGCTGCATGCACTCATTTGTGACAGTCTCAATAATAATGCATATATCATAATCAAATTAACTCCAGACTTACTCTGAGTAATAGACCACTTATATAAAAATCTATACAGAAATACCAATGATTGACAAAATGTGTTTTCTCCAATGATATATGATATCATTACATAACATTTTTATAGTATAGTCTAAGAAAAATAAATGGATACACACACAAAAAAAATAGGCAATTATGTCTGATATTTGTCATTTGTAATGCAAAATTAATGAGTCTACTCTGGAACAAGTTTGCCTTCTGGAGGAAAGTATTAATTGGTCGTGTTGGCCTGTAAAGCGCCCTTTGTTTTTGTTTTTTTCTTTGACTTTTTAACACAGCTTGTTTCAGTGGCAGGCATGGAGCTTCCAAAACCGAGTGCAGGGAGTGTGTTTTTATTGTGGTACTAATCCAGAGGCCCTGGGTCCCCCACATTGACCAGATGAAAGACCTTGCCCAGATGTTTACACCCTGTGAAAGTGGCGGGGAGCTAGTATCGGATGTTGGCGCAGCCGCCGACAAACAGAAAACATGTCCGTAAAGCCCCACGCTGTTTATGTAGAGTGTAGGAAACGGGAGGAAAGAACGTGTGTCAGAGGGAAATGATGGAATCGTGAGGTCTGAAGAGCACGCCTTAACGTGTGTTCTGTGAAGGTGCACATACGGAACAGAATGGGGTGCATTTTTGCATAGTACGAACAGGTATTGCAGATGCAATGCAATTAAATGCAAACATAACAGAATACAATCAGAATACAAAAAGAGTGTAATCCGTCTGATGACCACAGATTTAGTGACTGCGCTCAGTTTGTTCAGGTCACAACTCCCGAAGGTGTAACCTTGATCCCAGTTTGCCAGATGGCACTCACAGTGGCACTGCCATACTTAGCACATTGTCCTCTGCAACACTGTTGAGAATTAGTGAGTGTGTGTGTATGAAGCTGTACGAATGGGTGGGGAGCATGTTTGCATTTCCACGTGAATGTGACACTGAGAAGTCTTGTTTAACCGTGCCGGTCTATCTAAAGCCCAGCCCATCTGGTGCCCTGTGTCAGAGCACTCATATTCAGCTCTCCTAAAAAGGAAAAAGAAAGAAAAAGAACTCAGAAACTCTGTATGTAGGAGGACAGACTTTTCTCTGCCAAGGTCAACTAACCACAGTGCTGATTTGAGGATGAGCTGAATCTTTATTCATAGATGCTATGTAGCATTTTATAAATTAATGTTTCCCAGATTAATTCTGAGAAGCTCAAATTTGCATTAAGACCAGGAATGGCAGCATCTACACTACACTTCAGACTGGGAGCTGCTGGAATATATATATATATATATATATATATATATTGTTTTTACAATAATATATGTTTTATTGCTTCACAGTTTAAGAAAATTCCTCTATGGCTGCTTATTGAGTGGCGCCTCAAATGAAGAAAAAGACATCAGTTCCTTGTAGATGGTGAACAAGTGAAGAGACTAACAGGATAAAGAATTATAAAGTAGCTAACTAATTATCAGCAGAGGACCAGGGTTTACAAGGGACACTGAAAACAGGGCCAACTTATCATGTACCTCTGCCAATAGAAGGCATACACAGCTACAGCAGCGAATAATTGAGTTAAAAACAACAAAGGCTTTGGTGTAAGGAGGCTAAAAACATCCTGACCTGCAGATTGAGGGCTTTAACAATGCTTTTATTTACTGTTTCTAAGGAAATATTCAAATGTGGTGCCCTTATTAACCTCATAGCTATTGACCTGATCTTGTGTTTCAATATTTGTGCAAAGTCTGGCCTCGGGGCCCCTCTGCTAAATGTGAATTATGTAGATGTTGCCTCATTATTGCAATTATATATCGTGTCCACTGGGTTGCTAATAAACAAATGAGCAAATGTTCTAAAGGAGGGTTTCTGTGATTTGAAATAAAGTGTCATTTGCACCTCTTGCCTCCTTTCCACCAACCCCAATTAGAGAGCCTCGCTAAATGAATGTGCCGTGTGTTGCCGGAGCGCCGCCCGCTTGTGACTTAATCTGGATTGAGCAGAGCACCCTTTCATTAGGTTATGCACGGCTGCAATGTGTCTTGTCACTTTGCGGCGAGCGCAACCAATAAAATCCTGCTGAACGGAATTAGATTGTCATTGATGTGTCAGTGAGATCGTGGGAACAACAGATCGATGGCAGAATCACCCGCGTGATATGTGAAAATGCAGATGATGGACAAATAAACAAAAGGAATTCAGCAGTGGGAAGTGTGTGGATCTGTGCACAACCTGTGGTCGTGTCTCTAGTCGTAGACACACATGTAGACACACATACATGCACACGCATGCACACACATAAACAGGTCTTCAAACTTTAGCTTGGAGCGATCTCACAACACTGAACAGCAGAGAGTCAGAGGGAAAGGGAAGGAGACAGAAGCCAAACCAATTCCAATACAGCACTAATGGGCCACATCATGCCAATACAATAAATAATGGCCCTTTCAGCTCACTCAATAGTGAGTAAATGAAAATTTAACCTTTCATTAAATGTGGTCGTATTATTTCCCAACTTGTTTCCCAGCTCTATTTCCCTCTGACAGATTTTTTTTTTCTTCTTTCTATTGTCCTCAAGAACAATGTGCAAATGTTATGATGTAGGGCTGCACACCAGTGTTCAGGGGTGTATTTTAATATAACGGGCTGGTTTACTGCTGTTATAGTGCATACAGTGAGGTCTACGGAGCACAGAGGTGAGTATTGTTACTGTGGAGGTGCGCTGGATATCCATAAAATTAATCAACAATTGGTCAGTGAAGAAAGGGTAGTTATGGATATCACGCAAGGGTTTGAAAAGTGTGTTTTCACAGTACAGTTTTCATATGCTGAATACCGCTACTTAAATTCCCATTTATTTCTAATCGGATGTGCAGTGGCATTATTGGGAGGGGAGGCAATAAGTCTCCAGGCGCGCTGTCTGGTAGAAGCTGGAGCGGCTCTGGGCCCGCTCTCCGCTGTGGCCAACCTGCCCTCTTAATTAATTAGTGCTAGCTGGAAGTTGTGGCCCACAGGGGGGAGGAGGACCCTCCAGAGGACTGGACAAGGTGATGATGTCCTAAAGGGGACACCAAGTCCTGTATGCTTGCGTAGCTATAGCAGAACCTACAGTGTAGCTAAAAAAAATGCACTGTAGGGATCAGTAGGGATGATTTTTCTCCTGCCATGCACATATGTGTCCTGCATCTGTAGGCTTCAACAAATTTGGAAACTTCATATCATGAGTGTGTGTGTTTGTAACTGGTGAAGCCGCAATGTCTTTTAGGAACTATGTTTACATATAATTTACAATTTGTAAGAAAATACAATGTACCTGGATTATGTCCCCTGCTTTTAATGTTGTGTAGGAAGAGCTTCATCTGCGTACATTGTGTGATTGTGACAAAGTGCAGAGCTTGGTTTGAGGTAAATGTTGATTAACTAGACTTGTTTCCTTGCTCTTGAGTTCCTGGAAATGTAGCTTTATTTCCTACAAGTTTGCGTTGTGTTCCAAAGGCAGATTGTTTTATTCCCCAAGAAATTGAACAAGTCATGAGTAATTTACTGATTTACTCAGTTTCAACATGTTAGCAGCAGGTCAAGCTAGAGGTCTCCAAACCGTGAGGCATCGTCTGCAAGGCATAAGACAAAAATGAATTTCAGTCAAGAACTATAATCCTTGTCAGAGTGATGACTCAGTCCAATAATTATCTCCTATGTTCGAAAATCGTCAAGACGCCCCAGTTCAACATTCACACGATTTAAATTAGTGCTTGATTTACACAAATTCTCGTGACCCATGTACTTTTGGCAGATATGTGGTGTTGTAACTTCTTACCGTTTTGTTTGTGTGTATGTTCACGTGCGTGTGTGTGTGTCTGTCTCTGTGTGTGTGTGTGTTTGTGCGCAAACTTCTGCCGGTTTCTCTCTGTGTCTCCAATAATAAGCGTGTGCACCTTCTCCGCCCGCGGCCTTCATACACAATTTAGCCAGAAAGCCATAGCTGATCATGATTTAGCTTGTGACACGGCTCGCCCCGAGGCAGGGGGGGACTAATACAGATATCTGACTCCCAGAGCGCGATGCGGGGAAGGAGGGAGAGAAAGTGAGAGGCCTTTTATTGACTAAATGATAAAGAGGTTGGTAATGATAAATAACAGTCATTTTATTGTGGAATTCCCAGAAAAGACACATTCTACACAATGTATAAAAGGAGAAATAATAGATGAGGAAGTTGCTTGGCGGGGTCTCGACGCAGCCGCTCCCCACAGAGCCGCCCATTGTTAAACTCCTATATTCTTCTGCCAGGGTGGAGGTCATAAATTGGGTTAGAGGACCTGCTGCTATGAATACTACATAAGACTGATGCAGAGTGGCAGTGTCATCCCTGTCCCTGGCACTAGGAGGAGGGCCCAGGCTGGACAGCGCCAGTCTTGCCCATGGGCATCTCTCTCTCTCTCTCTCTCTCTCTCTGTCAGTATCTCTACTCTGTGAATCTCTCTTCCTCAGTCTCTCTCTTTTTCCCTTCCTCCCTCTCCTTTTCATTCACTCCCTCTCTGTCTGCACAGCGTGCTCCTTGCGCTGTTTTCCCAGCACATCACGGTGGCAGGGGGAGCCTCTGCTGCTTTTTCGCTTTCTGCTGCCTCTGAGTCGCCAGGTCTCAGCTCTCGGCGAGACAAGATGGCGGACCCTCTGAGGACAGATACAAGTCCTCTGTGGTGCGGCGTGAACGACATTGCACGCAGGATATGAGCTCATGTGGTTGGAGGTCATGGCGTTGCCTGCTTTAAAGAGCAATCCCTCTGTTGAAGTGTAAAAAAAAAAGTAGAATACAGCGTAAGTGTGAGTTCTCAGACAGATAATAGTGACCAAACCTTGTATTTTGTTTCACTTTGTCTTTTCATACCAGTGTGTATGCATAATATCTAAAGAAAAAGAAAAAGCTAGCCAGCTGTCCCCTGTCTGATCAACCTCTGCTATCTAGTGGGAAGTTTCCAGCTCTGTTGGTGTGAGAGACTGGTGGCAGTGTGTGTGTGTGTGTGTGTGTTTGCCTCAGGATACCTCTGCAGCTCACGCAGTTCTTGAATACTGAGTGGAGAGTGGCCCAGAAATGAGCAGTCAAATCCAATTAAATTACTCAAATTAAATTGTACAATGGTTATGGAATACCTGATCAAATTACTCACATTCAGGGGATTTCGACAGCAACCAATTAGTTCAAAGTATAAAGTTCACACGCTCAAATTAACACCAAGAGAGGACAGGGCCTTTATTTGAGGGAAATGATACATCATAATTACATCACGTTGGAAAAATTACGAATTAGAGAGTATGCATTTAATAAGAAAAAGGAAATGGTTAATAGGTCTTGATAAAACAAATCTGGCCCTGTCAACGGCGCAATGTGGCTTGGTTAGCTAAATTAAAGAGGAGAAGTTATTATTGTTTCAAAGGAGCTTAAGGGCCAATTGTGGCTCAGTCAGAACACAGGCACTCGGGGCGCCGTCCTCCCGGTCAGAAACAACAGCAAAAACCAAAATAAGAGAGATAAATAAAAACTGTCAGAGCAGTCTGTAGTTAACTCTCCCTCTCTGGTAATTGAAATATGTTGAACAGGCTGGTCCGACAGTTAACAAGATTTCATTTTGAAGTAGGTCTTTCTCATTAGATTGGCCAAAATAGACACTTTGTCATTCCCTCAATAGTGATGGAATTCTTTAGAAACTCCTGGCTTAATTGTGCAAGGGACTTCCTGACCTTTTTAGTTTTTAAATTTAGCTTCTCAAGGTGCCTTTCCAAGGTGAAACATGTGAGTAATGAGATATAAAACCAGCGCGTTAATTGACTTTCAGCAAATTTAGCTCCACTAGACCAACGTATACATTTCCCTCTTTTAAAAGTGAACCATTTTAGCTAATACAGTTATTAATCTTGCCCATACAGTAATTATCGCTGTAATTATGCTGTAATTGCACATACATCAAGGCCACCTCATATAGCGGGAATTAAGGCTTGAGCATGTTCCCAATGATTTTCTTCACATCATGTAAAGAAATCAGTCGTACTCACAGAAACTGGATGGAACTGGCAAGTGATCAGCATTGTTTAATGTTGTGAATGTAAAAAAAAATATACTGTGTAATCCTCATTTGTTTAGGATTAGCAATGTGACCATAGCTTTATTACAATAGAGCTTCTATGGCAGCCACATCCGTAGGGGCAAAATAGACTTTAGAGTAAGTAAACCCTAATACACTGAGAAGTGACCTTTCCACTGATGCATCCAGCTTGACCCTGACACCCCAGCTTGTTCCTCGCATTGTTTTTTTTCCTCCTTGACTGTCTTGCTAGATATGTTTGGATGGCATATAGAGCCATGGCAGCACCATAAACCACGTAACATGATAATGCTGCTTTAATTACCCCTTGGTCAGCCCACTTACAAACCTATTGCCGCAGCAGTCAATATCCCCAAAGATCCATTCATGCCTTGGCTGATGGTTAACTTGGGAGCCTTTGCTGAGTGCTTTAGCCTAATTGATATCCTTATTTAGCAATGAGCCAGTGGGAGTCGGAGGGGAGTTAAATGGAGCAGTTTACCAGGCAGCGAGCGAGCTAAACCCGATCCCTGACACCACCACCGCCATGCTTTGCTGCAGCCCGGACAGTGATTTATACTGGCTAATTTACTGTTTCAAATTGATTAATGCCACTTTTTTTTTTCACTAATGATTGCTTTGCGCCATTTGTCCTTTTCTTTCTATTTTTCTTTTCCAATAATCAGAACCCGACGCAGGTTTAGTCACAGATTTATTACATTTGACTTTTCCCAGGCCACTAACTAACCCTGGGGTCACTAAAGACTGAGACTTCAGCAGCTTGGGACATTTAGACCTACCCAGTGAACACACACACATGCAAACGTGATCAAAAGGGGTCTCTCCTTACATATTTTCATGAATTGTCTCTGATTTATCTATTAATGTTATTTTTGCTAAATGATGCAATATACAGGACGTGACGCCGTTCACATCCGCAGCATTTTGTGCCATTCACATCCGCCGATCATATCAACAAGCATAGCCCAACAGACTGGCCATATGAGAACAATACATATCTAACGGGTCAAACAAAGCTATCGGGAGCAATGGGAAAATCAGATTCTTCTATTAAACTGGGTTTGTAGGTCTCTTCCTCCTGTCTGTCTCCCCAGATATGTCTCCCTTAACAGCTCAAAGTAATTAGCAACGACCACATGCCAAAGGTAGGGTAGCTACCGTACACAGAATAGGCAGACCCTATCTTTCGTTTGAGACAATGAGATGCACAGTGGGGGCTCGAGGAGAGCTGGGAGCTAAAAGGTAGGCGGGAAGACTTCCCCCGCCTCCCCCTCCAAAGGTTGCTTCACTGAGACAAGATAGTCTGGGGATAAAGGATACCCGCTGCATGTGAGCGTTTAATTATCAATTTCAGAAGCAACCCATTTCTTTTTCTTTTTTTCACAAACCAAAATTCATCTTCTTTGCATTGAAAATAGGCATTTTCAAATTCTAAAAAAAATATTCATTACTAAGTATACAGCAACCATCTTTTGAGCGATGCCTCCAAAAGTCCTCCAGGGCTACCCATTAGTCACATTGTTGAGCACAGAGCTCAGCCACAAAATGGCCTCCAATCTTGAAAGAGCGCCGTCAGCCCATTCTTTATACTGTCAGGATGAAGAAGAGCATAAAAAATCAGTCAATAAAGTCACAGAAAATGCTTGATATCGAAACACGGTGCGCCCCTGTGACTGATTAAGTGTCTCGGTCCGGTTTTGATGCAACTCGCATGGCGGTGGGAAAAAAAGGGGGAAGCCGAAAGGGAGAAAGAAAACTCAATACCGTAGCGTTTGAAATGAATGCTTTTTCTACGCCAAAAAGGGCTGGCATGAATATTGTCTTTAAGTCTTACATTTTTGTTTGATAGTCGGCAAGAATATTATCATTTAGTTTTAACTTGATAACAGTAATCGGTGCAGTAATAACATCCAGTGAGAAGGATGAAATGTATTTGGGCAAGTCCAGTCTTCTATCCATCCATTATCTGTACCGCTTATCCTTTGAGGTCTGCAGGGGAGCTGGAGCCAATCCCAGCTGACATTGGGCAAGAGACCTGCACAGACTTTCTACAGTTAAAACATACCAGTTACTTGAGCATTATTTCCTTTGTCTGGAAATATAGAAACTATGTAATCAATACCGACTGTCGAGATGAGAAAAACGGAATGACTGAGATTAAAAATGAAAGAGAGTGCCACTTTTTGTCCAGATAGTTTTTTTAGCCGGCAGCACCTGTATGACTCATCTTTTCTAACTGAAATCCTCAGTGGTATTTGATCAAACTCGAACCTCAGCTCACTTTATGCTTGAGACAGATCTCCATAAGTTAAAGGTCCTTCCAAGTGAATGTTTACACGGAGGTAAAAGTTGGCTATAGCCTGAGGCGGAGAAATACACTGTTACCACCATACAAACGGGCATTTCTGTCTAAACTTTACATGAATTTTACTGTTTCAATGAGCACGAGCGAAATTCAATTTCCACTGCAGAAAGTCTGAAACTGGAGCTTTAATCCGTTTCAACGCTATAAATCTGATGCCACAAACTGATAACGGAGAACCTCGCTCTTCCCCGCACGGAATTTTCGGTTAGTGTTAAACTCCTCAGACTAATGCAAACAAACATTCTTTGTCGGGCTGCACCTCCAATTTGACATTAACACACAGAAACATTCCTGACTTTGAGTGGACCACGAACCTGACATCAATGTTTTTTGCACATGCAAAGAGGAGAGAGGGAGAGAGAGAGAGAGAGAGAGAGAGAGAGTTTTGGACAGACCAAGTTAAGATCAGTGCTCGGGGCTAGGCAGGTTGCTATGCGCTGAAATGCTAATAAGCTTCCTGGCTCTCGGTGCAGGTCGTCTAGCCTGTGCCGACTCGTCTTGACACTTCACACACATGCTGTCTTCCACCATTTTTAATCATTTTGATAGGCCTCCCTGGGATGTCATCCATTTAATTTGAAAGGGTTGAGCCACCCAAACATTTTCACCATCTTTAAATAGGGGTCTGCCTCGACACGCCTGCCGCATTGTGATTCAACAAGGAGCAGAGTAGAATCCAGTTTGGGTATAGGGGGATAATATAAGGCCAACACTTTTAACTCTTGGGAAAGATGAGTAAGTGATGCTGTAATGGGTAAATGAAAGAGAAAAAGATGTGTAATTCTAACAATACAAAAGCAGTCGACACAGGTGTGGACGCACAGTCCCTGTTAAAGATAACATAATATTGTAGAGGCTTATTTCTTTTGGAAGGAACGCAGGGGTTTATCCTATCAAAAAGACACAAATTAGATTAAAAACATAGATAAAATATTAAAATGTGAGGCCAAATGATTCTGGCATCTGCCTTAAACTGCTGCAGTCAAAGATTGAGTATACACTATATGGGTCAAATGTAATCAAGGCAGCACAATGTACCG
This sequence comes from Scophthalmus maximus, assembly GCF_022379125.1. Lineage (NCBI taxonomy): Eukaryota > Metazoa > Chordata > Actinopteri > Pleuronectiformes > Scophthalmidae > Scophthalmus > Scophthalmus maximus. Next base: position 6,839,672 of record NC_061535.1, read on the forward strand.
ACTAAGCTTCCAAATCAGTTTGGAAAACCATTTCTGTTTTTGAGAAACAGCTCGAGAAATGTGTTTTCCCTCACAGAGTTTAACAGCCGCTGTCCTACTTTATATACCTTATAGTTCTCTCTGAAAAATCTCAGAGCCTGCAGCAAACACAGTATGGTCAGAGATGAACCCTTGCCATGTTGTATGATTCATAGGGAAGAAATAACATATCTTATTGGGGTCTGAGAGATTTATTTACTGGCACTGTGCTGGATGTGTAAGGGACAGAATCACCGGGGACCTTACCATCCAATTTGCTGGTGTACTCTTCTATAAACATCAGTCAGTAAGAAACTGGACAAATTCTACAAAAAAAAAATGTAATCATAAACAAACCATTACATTGCATTTTGGTAATTGTCAGGAGACGCTCTTGAGGATGACTATCCACTTAGAGTCAAAGGCAGAAAAGCCCAAAAGGCAAGTGGGGATGTCTGTGTGTTAGATGATATTACCGTGACTCTCAAGATAAAGATATCATACATTATTGGTTTAGACTGGCAAAGAAAAAGAGAGGGAGAGACCAGCAGAAACAGATAGCGTGGGCGAGAGACAGACACATGTAGACAGAAAGGGAGAATGTACAAATACATTGCCTCTCAGCAAAGGCAGAGAGTTCTGAGTCTATTGATGTCCTTCTATGTGAGACAGCTGGAGCTCTGCATGAAAACCGTGTTCAGCCCCACAACAAGCCTGCTTGTTAGTGTCTTACACTGACTGATCCCATTCTCTTCTCCCTCTCCACTCGCACCCTGTGCAACATGCACGGTTACACCATCACTTACTCGGGTCTAATGTAGTCGTAAGCATTTGCCCAGGACCCAGTATACAGAATTGCTGCGCTTGCTTTCATCATCATCAAAAAAAAAGCACGGCTGCAATCACGGTCACGAACCAGCATGTAACCAAAAGCTGGAAAGGAGGAATTGACATAATTATTAATTAGTCGATATTACTGAATGGAAAAAGTCTGTCTTTGGTTTCCTCCCCAGAGCTTAATCGAACACAGCCAAGATGAAGCTTAGCTAAACAATACCAGGCAGTTAATCTCCACTACCATACAGTTCAGATGCTGATAATGTCCACGGGTCTTAAATAAGCGAGCAGGCCCACGTTTTTCAGATTTACTTGTTTGCTGTTGTTTGCGGTCTTTAAGTGGTCTTTTATTAAAGCCAGTCATCTTCCATAGAGCCCTAATGCATTTACCTATTCCGATGCTAATGATAGCCTAAGAACACATTATTCAGCATTAGTTTCATTTCCCTTTGAGCCTCAAATGGCGACAAACTGTCTTGTAACCATTAGTGCCTTAACGTGCATAAGGCACGCCACCCGCAGTCCCTCTGACGATGGAACTATTTAAACTTACCGGGAGCAAACAGCTCAAGACAACAGGCCGACTGTGTGTGTGCGAAACAATCCTCAGAATTATCACTTAAATACATACAGAGAGCCCCATGAGGGAATGACTGCTGAAAACAAAACTTGTAAAAGTCGAGGCTACCGCACAAGAATGGAGGCTTTCTCGATTGCTCCTCGTCTTCTTTGTGTCCTCGTATGTGAATGTGCTTTTGTGCTCGCACGTGTTTCTGTGCACATGTTGAAAAACTTTATGTGATGTGACTGTGCGTGCGTGCATGCGCGTGTGTAGGCTGAAGAATCTCCATTTACCTGCTGTTTGTGTGAAGCCAGACAGACAGAGTGGAACTGGCCATATTACTGTTCGTACCCTGCCATCTGCTGGCTCACATCATTCTAGGCCGTGCATCGATTCCCTCTGTCATTAACAGGCCCCCAACCCCCCCCCCCCCCCCCCCCCCCCCCCCGTCTGGTCTCGCTCTCACATGCAGCCACGTCTCTTTCTTTTTGTGTTTGTCTATCCCTTCCTCTGTTTTCCTTTCGCTGCTTTCCGAAGTTTTTTCTTTGTCTCTTCTCCCTCTTTTCATTTCTCTTCACACAGGAGCATCATCTGCCCTCCATGTACACTTTACAAAGAGGGAGACAGCAGAGAGAGAGAGAGCAGAGGTGGAGGGGACTAGAGGGGAGCGGCAGACGATTGTTATCAAAAAATAAGCATGGCGTTTGAAAGGGATTTTAATTGAGGCATTCGTTATATTTGAAAAGGTGAAGTCCTGAGGGTACAGAGGAAGAGGAGTGGCGACCCTATTCATACCCTCAGACATTCATAAAGAATGGCATCTTTTGACTTTCCTTTTTAAAACCGTGCAACCTTAAATGGCCTAAATATAAAGGAGGGAAGCAGATACTGTAATTCCCTGCACCTTGGGGGGTGCCACCAGAGTCCGGGACAGTAGGATACAGCTGAGGACTCCAATTAACTATGAGAGAGGGTCCAGCCACACTAAAAAGAGGGAAAAACTCCCCGAAAGGGAATGTCAAATTCGTCTCTTTTTTTTCTTAAAAACCATCCTCACTCTACTTCTACTTTACCAGTTTTTCTTTGTTTTCCTTTTACACTCGCTCACCGTCTTCGTCCTTCTCCCTCATTCTGTGTCTGTTTGGCAATTGTGTCATTAATAATGCGAGGGCCCTGAAGATTGTCCTGCTGATACCAGTTGTCCAGTTTGTATTTCGACAGCTTAGCTTCGGAGGAAGTGGACAGAGTGCACATTTGTTGTTGTTGGGTAAGGTCAGCACTTTATGCGCCCTATTTCCACTGAGGCAGACAGCCCCTGATGTTGTCTTCGACTATATTTTGACTGTCTGACCACTGAGTTAAACTTAGATTGTTAGTTTATTGTAAAGCTGAACAACAGCTCCAGGCAACGCACGGTAGGTTTGAAGGTTTTTGTCCGTGCGGTGTCTCTCCAAATTCATCCCGCTTGCAGATGTGTGCCCTTTCTGGCGGAGACATTGCCCCACGTCTGCAGTTCTGCGCTGACAACAGTGATCATCCTTTAGCGTAGAACTTCTTTATCCTGTCATGTGATGTCTTGTGCAGTTTTACAGTGACTAAGTGAGGAAGTCTTCCTGTATTATTAGTGAAATGTTTTATCCCCGTGCCTCGGGAAATACGTGCAGGCACGGCACTGTGTAAGCATCGCTGGTGATTTATGAAGTGTAACTGTAACCAAGGCGGCATCCTTGATGATGAAGTTATGAAACTTTGTTGGGACAACCTAGAGAAGGTGTTTGTCATCAGCCTTCGTCTTTCGATGTCAGAATTTCTACAGTATCACACAGCATATGTGAAATGCTTGTAAAGGTGTGTGACAGATGATGTTGATAGCATAAGGTTCTTTGTTCTTTTGTCCGTTCGTGATGCGTAAATTAGGATAATCTCCCAGCAGTGAGGAGAAAGTGATGCCAGCTACATGAAAGAGCTTGAATGCTCAATAATTGTGAGGCTCCAAAACTTGTTTTTCTGCTCACTAACCTCTGCTTGTGTGAAGCAACTGGTACAAATTAATGTGTGTATGTGTGTGTGTGTGTGTGTGTGTGTGTGTGTGTGTGTGTATGTGTGTGTGTGCTGCTGCCAGTAATCACCTGAAAGATTGTTTAGCTTCAGAAATGCTACCTGACATTCCATGTCGGATGGGATGGGGCATGTTCAGCCTCATGACTGAGGTCTGACTGGCTAAGTGGTCTATTGTCAAACAGAAGGTGAATGAAATAATGACAGCCAGATTATAAGATCTGCAGAGGATAAGTATTCTGGAAAAATTGAAATGACGTGCGGATGCATACACGAGAAAGCAGGACGTACGCCCATGCAATGTAGAAACGTTTATGTGCACATGAACAAAGACATACACACACAAAATACTTCTGATCTTACAAAATCCCAGATAATAACAATGCTGATCATAATCACAGATCAGCCATAATAACTCATAAAAACTGCCTCAGTTGTTCCTTGAGCTGCATTCCAAATAAAATATAACTTTGGTCGCGTTTAATTTTAACTTTTACAGTGAGTAATAAAAATCTCAATCAAACTCAAAGGCATGCTGGCCAAGTTGAGTTTCTGTCTGAACCCCTTGGGATGTGGCTTATAACTGCATGCCTAAATAAGGTGAAGGATATTTGTTAAGATAAAAAAAGGATGTGAACAGTTTTATTTGACCACCTTTTAGCCTGGTGTGTGTCACTTCGATGCAGAACAACACTCTGCACATTCCTGACCGCACGTCGAAGGCCTGCGAGAAACAACTGCGTTGTAGACAGCAGGCACACAGACACACTTCATGCATTCCTTACTGTAAGTGTGCTCACCTATCTCGTGCATTAGCAACTATGTGCAGCCTTCGTACGAGCAGCGAGGCACAAACTGATTTGTGCACAATGCATATACAAAAACACAAAAATCACTACTGTACGCATGCAGAGACACGGATGCTCCCATCCAAACACACGACAGCCCCTCAACAGTTCATTTGTCTCATAATTACGTTAATAGCGCGCACTGAGCAAACCTCAAACCCCTTCGGAGCTGCAGCAGGAGAACTGTGGAGTAAAGCAAGCTCCCCTCCATGCTTAGTTTTACAATTTTTTTAGCTTAAGAGGTATTTCTTTAACTCATTTGATCAATTTATTTCCACGACCGTTTGTCCCCTGTGCCAATAAATTAAATGTAATTTTATACTTTACTTGTGCAACAAACGTGAGCTGCCACACCGGGTTGCATAGTGGAACTCATTTGCAGCAAAAGCACATTTCTAATATCAGAGAGCATGTTCTGAGCAAGTGACCAAGTTGAGGTGTGATCTGTTATTTAGACAGGTTGGATGCACTTCCCCACAGCCTGAAATTTCCCCCGGGGCTTTCTTCCATTTCTCACTGTCATGGATTTGAATCTTTCTACCACTGAACTCTTACAATTACTGAACATTCATCACCTGCCTACCCTCTTTGCTACCTAGATACTGTATGGAGAGCAGAGATATGGGGCAGACCGGAGCAGTCGGGAATACCAAGTATTCACTGCTGTTAACCCAGTAATGAATTCTCATATCCTGGGATGGCAGGGATATATATATTTTTTTTCTTGTTTTGGTGTCTTCAAGTGCATGTTTTTGCAGCTGATCAAAGATTTTGAGAGCTTACATTTCTGATTTATACCTCTCAAAATCTTTGATCTTTGCAAACAAATGCAGCTTATATATGTATATACACATTTGATAATTAATTTACAAATGTTTATAGTATGCACAAAGTAAAGCAATACATTTGTTTCGCTCAGTGATTCATGACGTCTCACAAAAGGTTCCCCGAACTGTGAATCCTCCACGATAATGCAAAATGATCTTTGGTAGCACTGTATATCTCTGCAGCTTCCAGCTCATGAATAAAAGGCCTTCTCTGTGAGGTGAGAGGATTTGCCCCCAGTGGCATTCCGCGCTCATGCCCTCCAGTCTGCTGTGTTACTCGTGCTCATTTGTAGGAGTCTCTTAACACTAACCCAGGAACCATAAATATATTATAATCTCATCGCCTGTCCATATATACAGGTGTCACACTGCCTCGCAAGTTGATTTCCAGGAGGGCAGCCGTTTTTCCTGTGGCGGCGACTGAAGTCACAGCGTTATTATCAGGCAAAATGTATTCATGATAGCAGAGGTCTGAAGGCCCCCTGGGCATTGTTATATAATACCAGACCTCTTTATCAAATTTAACAGTTTATTGGAAACAACTTGTACACATGATTTAAGCATGGGGCGATAAAGAAAGGCTCTGCGTATCCTCCTAACACACCTCACATATACACACCTCCACAAACAAGCCGACTGCACATACACACATTTTGAAAACCAACAAACACACACTTATTTTATCACTCTTCGTCCTCCACCTCCTGCGCAGCAGCTCTCCTCTCCCCAATCATATCTGATGCAAACATGGATGAGGCTGTGGTTTTTCTGTGGAGCTCTTTTCTCTGAAGAGCAGAGACCACAAACTTTCAAAAAAAACAACTTAATTCGACCTTCTCAGTTCATATTTCAATGATTTTTATTTCTATCTAAAATTGTGGGGTTTTTTTGTTACCTTTTGTCTTGATGCTTTAAAATTATTCATGTTTTATGCAAGGAACTTTCAATTCTGGAAATGTGCTTTACAAATTAACTTGTCATGTTTTATCCAATATATGGATTATATCACTAATTATATATTTCAAATTCTGTGCTTGATTATTTTATGTGTGTTTGGGACCATAAATCTTGGTATTTAATAGTATTTTAAAAATATTGGATCATTGAAAGGATGTTTTTGTTCTGGACTCTGCACCATCTTCAACTTCATCACATTGCACCAAGTGCAGCTTGTATTACTTATTCTTATATATGAAGAGCCAAGTTTAAAATACAGTCCAGACTTTTTAAAGTTATTAATTTATCTCCTCTTTGACTCAACTAACTAAATACAACACATACACTCCACTGTCACAATATCCAACAATAACAGACCTTCCTCCCTCCATAAGATCTCCTGTGGGGACGGTAAATAGAAACCATTGGGTTGGCCGGCTAATGATTTAAAGGAATGGTCAGAGGTCGTACGAGGGCTATTAATGATCCCTTTTAACAAAAAGCACACACAAGATCCGTCCAATCAGAGGGAGCCAAGAAGTCACCTGGGGCCTCCAGAAGAAGATGTGTCTGGTTAAGGTTATAGGCTGAGGAAGAGCAGAGGCAAAGCGATCTGCTCTGATGTCTGTGCATGCCTACGTGTGTGTGTGTGTGTGTGTGTGTGTGTGAGAGAGAGAGAGAGAGAGAGAGAGAGTGCTTGTATGTGTGTGTGTGTGTGTGTGTGTGTGTGTGTGTGTGTGTGTGTGTGTGTGTGTGTGTGTGTGTGCACAAAAAAAGAAGAGGTCAGTCAACTGCCTATCAAAATTTGTACAAAAACTGCGTGATTTGAAGTTCACAGGTTTGATCTATTTATACTTGTAAATGTATCATACCTTTTTTCACATACAGTATTTATATACAAACAGTATTTATATACCGTTTTCACCCTATTTTGATTGTTGTATTTTTCTTAAGTTATAGTCATCTAAATTACTTACGTGTTATGTTTTATATGGCAACATGCTGGTATCTAAATAGGAACGAATACAGGTCTGTGCAGTGTTGAAATATCTCTAACATTCTGAACAGAAATAAAATATGAATAATATTTGGGACTGTGACTACAAAATATGTATACTTCAGTCTGACAATTTCAAATTTGGAAGAACTCTTCGACTGGAAAAAAAAAAAAATAATAATAAAAAATTTAAAAAATCACTGGAGCTCCAGATTTACCAGACATAGCCTCTGGATAATACAGTTAACATTCTACCCTGCTCATATTGTTGGCAAAAGCGCCATATTCAGAATGCTGGTTTAAAATGTTGCCGGCGTGCCACAGCTTAAAGGTTTCCAAACATGTTCAGCATTTGCAGAGCTTTAGGTATAAACATTTATTAATCCTTTCAGCCAGTTCTGCCCACGACAGGAGCTTTCTGTATGATGGAGGTTATCTGCATAAAAAAAGGAGTAGGCTTTAAGCATGACTGACCCAAGACCTCTGTCAAATGAAATCTTTGTCTGTTTACTTGTAGCCTGTATTATCATTGTCTCTTCTCCTGCGTTTGCATCTTCAATTTCAATACTATCGTATTCTATTCCTGTTGCCTCTCACTAAGGCTTCCATCAGTCCTGTGGAAGTTAATTATGGGCGCCGAGCTGTTGACGGGTTCAGGAGAAGCTTCTTTCTTTTTTTGCCTGAATACTGGATATACACCAAGTCTGGCAACGCCACTGAGCATTGTCTGCTGTGATAAAATATGGACGGAAATGCTGCTAGGCAAATCGTTTATCAGCCAGGTTTAGTATGCACATGTTAAAATGAAAGACTGTGCTATCTGCATAGGTTGTGTGAGCTTAGTTTAGTGTAGCCAACACCGTTTGTTGTGTATAAATGGCATGCTGGCTGTCGCCCCTGTGGGACGTGATCAATCACACATTGCCTTGCTTTGCTCTCTCAGCTATGGGCAAATCTATTCACAATATTCAGACTAACGTTTCAGTACCCACCTTAGCTGCACACTTTGTTGCTTTGTACTTTCTGTGCCTTTGTTTTTTGGCAACTCTGTTAGAATATTAAAAACATGATTTCCATCGTGCTTAACCTAAAAAACAATATTAACTTGACTTGGCTCCAAACTCCGGTGGCACACTCTGCAAGTAACTATTTAGCATCTTGGCGCAGAAGGTGCATTATGATAGTTAAGTCTATCATATTTCTTCCACCCCGACAAGCTATTATAATGGAGCATGAGCTGGCATGTTTGCTCTGTCACAAAGTGGCCGCTGAAATAACTTTGCTCGCTCAGTTTAGTCTCACCGCTCCCAATTTGCCTTAATGAGCCAGTTCAAGCTGTCAAGCCACTGAGAGAAAGGAGCTCTCACGACTGTCAGTCTGTGGTGAGTAGTAGGGGATGGGGGATGAATGGATGGATGGAAGGAGGGGAGGAACAGCGAGAGGTTTAAGGAGGTGGAGAAAGGTCAGGCACAGATTACACTGGCAGTCACCAGAGCTCCAGGCAGAAGAAAGAAGCGAAAGGATGAGAAAGAGAAGGAGGAATCCTTCTGCTGACGGCTGGTGTTAACAAGATAATCTACCTATAAACTTTGCAGATATTCTGTCTTTCTATTAACACGAGAAAAATGTCACCTACAGACGTCATACACTTACCTTTAGAGAGTCTTTTGTACAAATGTCAAGTATTTGCAGATGTAACAGAGAAAGACAAAGGCGGCGAGGAGTATTAAATCTACATATCACTTTAACTTCACTTTGACATATCTTAATGACTTAATCATTGACCGAAACAATGTCATTCTCATAAAAAAAAAGCTGAATTCCCAGTGTTTTTGTCAAATTACTGGGGGGACCATTAGTATATGGCTATTAACAAGTAATCACAAGAGGTGTAATAATGAAGAATGCCCTTCATTTTTGCAGAGGGCAAGGTAGACACCGGTGTCCAGCCCTCGTCTTCAGAGGAAAATATGGAGGGAACTTAGGTGTTTGATGATGCGTTTAATTCACAAAGGAATACATTAATATGATAGTCAGCAGAGCGGCAAAGCCCTCAAGTAAGGTTCTCTCATTAGTATGTTTCTCTATTTCTTTTTTTAATTATTCAACAAAAAAATGAGGAGCCACATGACAGATGTATTGGCGGTGTCAAGAAGGAATGATTTGAATTTGAATTGTGCATAAAATCGTGTGATTATGAGGGCTCGTTTGTGTATGGGAACAAAGTGTTTGCCTCTAATGAGTGTTGGCTCTGAAGTACCAGTCAAATACATTTAATATAATATTTATTCTGTTGTCTTCTTTTCTTTTAAGGATCTGCGCCACAAAATATTCCAAAATGCACCATCCTGAGCATAAACAGTGTCCCGGTAATGTATTTCAGTGAGGTGGACCAGACGGAGTCTGCCACACCCCTCGGTTTCCCTGACTTCAAAAGCATACCGTTTCAATTGTGCAATGCCCCGTACGAGCTTGACACTTGCACGAGTCATTCTCAGTTCATCCTGATGGGCTATTATCTCACTTCGCCATTGTCACAACTGGTTGGGCGAGGCTTTCATCATGCTTATGAGGTAAGCACCTGAACTCGCACACTGGGGTATTGTCTTCTGGGTTCTTCTCAGACAGAACACAGGGGCCAACTGCGTGAAGACGGGGACCTCTTCGTGACAATGCTAGTTTTAATCATGAGAGAAACAATATTGTACATGTAACACATCAACATTTTGGCAACCATTTTTTTTTTTTTTCATGTGGCTGGTTTTGAAAAAGCTTCATGAATCAAAGGGTTGTGCAATTTTCTCACCACATGAATAAGTTACAAGTTATGACAACAGCATTGTACGTGCATTCAAGTTACAAAGCCAAGGGTTTTGTTTAACACAGTATTTTTGAAGTGGTGTATCTTTAAACGCTGACAAATACTGAGATTTGCTACGAGCGAACCCCTCTTTCTTTGTCCATTGGAGGAATAACCTTTGAATGTGCATTTCTTCCCACTTGTTTTGAGGTCTCACGTTACTTATTAATCAGTGTCCTTTTTCAAACAATGGGCCCTTTCACAGATTTGCATTATTGTGTCTCTGAAACTTTCCTGGTCACAATTAACCACTCTGGTTTCCACTGCTTTGACTTGAGGTTAACACCAACCTACTGCAAAAGGCAGGAAAATTATTGCCTGTAATTAATCACGCTTAAATGCATACCCTCACAGAGTGATCATTTAGGAATGATGATTAATGAACGTGTCAAATATTTCTCCTGATTGGGCAACTGCATTGATGTGGGACACCGCAGTAACCCTCAGCACACCCTACGACGAGGTGGAGATCATGTAAATTCACTTTCTCTCTGTATTTTTTTTCCCGGTTTCTTGTGTCTCAAGCCAGCTGCGGTGCGGTGGAAGTGATTTCTGGGAACCGGCACACATCAAAATACAGGTGCAAGGTCGAGAGGATAAGCGGCGCACCTTGTGGCCGTGCGGGACAACGTGTGAGATAGTTGTGTGTCAGTGATGGTTGAGTCAATTAATTTTTGAACTTGGCAAGAGATCAATCGTTCCAGTAAGGTGATCCCATTTCCAACTGGCAGCATATTGAGACAATAACCTATGACAGTATTAATCACTAGCACAACAGCAGGCTAATTCCCACATGTAATTAGTCTACATTTTAATTCATTGAAAACTAGCACTTTTCGTAACTTGCTTAATTATGTACTTACACTTAATTATAGACGCGCCCCCCCCCACGGTTTGTTTTCAGTGCCACAGATGGAAAAACATATTTATTTTGGGGAGGAAGAGATAAAATAAAATCTCCACCTGGGAGAGGAGCGGGAGGTCTCTGCTGAGTTGTGCTGCGTCTGGTAGGAATTTACTGGATTAGCTCAGTCACAAAATGTGAGATGAACCACACTGTCAGTCACCCTCAGGGCAGAGCAAGAGAGGAAGAGCTGTCAATCAAAGCGGGTCTTCAATAGTCCCATTCACATCGCTTCATGGAATCAGTCTCCCGCTGTCTGCTCTTTGACATTTAACGCACTGGGGCCACAAGGATGGAGAGGGGAAAAAACATCCTCAGATCCTCCCTCTCTTTCGTTCTCTCCGTCTTTTCCGTCCTCGGTCTTTGCGCTTTTAGCAGAGGCAGATAAGTGTGTTTTAGGTAATGACGCTGTTCATTCAGTGTGAGGCAGTGCCATAGTGTAATAATTGTAAGGTAAACAAAAAAGTTCTTCAGAGCAGTGACAACGGACAGAATAGTGGTGTGCAATGAAAATGGATGGGATAGGAGCAGTTTTTTTTTTCATTCTGAGAAATCTGTTATAATGTTCTGTTGCAAGATAGTACACATATGACTTACCTGGACAGCGTCTCCTTTGGACCTTCAACATTTCTTGATATGCATTATGAAATTGACATAGAGCTCATCAATAAGATGTAATGCATTGGCTAAAACTAAAACAATAAATGCACATCTGCCAACAGAGTGACTGAAAAGAAAAGCCAACGTCTGAGGAATAAAGTGCTAATCTGCTGAACAGATAATACCTTCCTCTGCGGGATGAAAAATCCTGCTTCAGTTTGCTGTCGGTTTTATGTTTTCTCTCCTCTTGTTTGTATTCCGGGGCAGCCGCCTGGCTCCGAGTGAGGCGTACAGAGTCATTGCTCTTTTGGCTCCAGCCCTGACATCTCGTGCCCTCAAGTGTGGACTCCTTAGCCACGATCTGATCAGCATCTTTATAGTTTATCAGCCTTGGGGTTCAATTTTGGCTTGGATGCTTTTACAAATGAACGCAATCACTGGTGAGCCTTCGCATCCTGATTGCATTGAGAGAAGCGGGTGGAGGAAAGTTTAGTGGATTACCGTGCCACTTGAGGATGGAGCACAAACACATTGAGGCAGCCACAGAGGGGGCCGCCTGTGCGCACCCCCCCCCCCATCCCCCTCCCCACCCCCCGCCTGGGCTATTGGCACTCGCTGCTTGTACTCTGTCTTATTTTACTAAAATAATATAATTGTCTCCCATCTTATTGCTTGTAAAGCCATCTTCTGTCTGCAGGCGATGTGTGTGATCAATGTACTATCTAACAGAATCAATTCTTCCAGGAATACCTTGTGTTTGTGAAATGATCCCAGGCAGCTGCAGCAAAAGACTGCACGGGCAGGAAGTGGGAAACCGTGGTACTAGGATTAGTTTAGTGACTTGGACCCTCCAGTTCACACCGAATAGTATGGCTCTTCATCCATTTCTCATATTGCTGTTGCTGTTGTTGTTGTGTGTGAGTGTACTTGTACTTCAATCTTTTTGACAACCATTGGATTACAGACCTTAGAGGATGAGGTTGGGTAAGTGAGGATATTTTGGCTGGTCCTAATAAATTCAAATGGCTGTTTGAGGGTTAAGACTTTTAGGGGTCAGGTCAGAGGTTTAGGTTTAGGTTAGAGGTAAGGTTAGGGCTGGGGTTAGGTATTTAGTCGTGATGGTTAAGGATAGGGTTAGGGTTAGGGTTAGGGGGTTAGAGTTAGGGGCTGGGTAATGCATGTGTCCTCACAAACACAAACAGGTGTGTGTGTGTGTGTGTGTGTGTGTGTGTGTGTGTGTGTGAGTGTGTGTGTGTGTGTGTGTGTGTGTATGTGTGTGTTTGTGTGCGTGCATGCGCTTGCGTGCATGTAAAAAATGCTTCCCAAGGGAAGTCACATTTATATTGTGCATTACATGCATCATCTCATCAAACATCTAACATCCTCCAAGTATTTTATTCCACTTGTAACTGCTACGGCGTTGAGTCCCCTGAGATGTTTTCAATTGCGCAGGAAAATGGTAATAAATGTTATGTCATCTGTTTGGTAATAAAAAACAGATTTGCCGAATTTTACTAGAGAAAAATCATTTATTATTATACCACTTTCAATATTTATATATTTTCATCTCGCCAAGTGTTTATTACATATATCAACAGTGTAACATCTGTCACTACTGAATATTGTCGTGTCAAATACTGTCTAGGAAAAAAAAGTACATGTAGTGGTATTAAAATGATTCTGAAAGTAAACAATAAGACTTTATACAACAGGAACATAAGGAAATAACCAAAACTTAATTTACTGGCAGTAATATATATATTTTATTTTTTCTTAATCCCACTATAGTAAGTTAAAAACTACAAATGAACAATTCCCCAAATATAAAACTGCACGATTCATGTTTGCAATAAATGTTTTTATCACATCAAATCCTAACTGCCCTTTTCCCAATGTGAACCGCTCGTCTAATTCTGCAACTATACAATGATATCAACAGTGAATCATGGGAGACCTCTGGGGCGGACTGAGGTGAGTAACGTGCCAAAAAAAAAAAAAAAAACTATTAAGGGGGAATATATGGGAATAGTCTCCTCTGGAGAAGCAAGAGAGAGTGAGGGAGGAGAGGACTGAAGAGTGGGATCAATCCAGAGTAAACCATTTGGCAGGTCAGCTAGTAAGTGGTTGTGAGTGGAAAACCACCGAGGCAGTGGCAGTTATGTTATTTATGTTTTGTTATGGATTGTTTCTGAGGTACTGTAGAGATTCACACAAAAAAGACACAAAGGTCTCCGCAAAAGGTATGGCAGACTTTTTGCATGTTGCTGTAATATGGTGTAAACTACTGGCTTGGCAAGACTTTAGCATAAGCAGTATCTGGCTTAATAAGCATGGAGATCTTTCCAAGAGGTACCGTGACATATTGAATTACTTATAAGCGTTGGGGGGAAAAAAGAACACTTCATGCAAATTCAGGCATGCTTTAGCAATTGTCATTCAGTTATTTAGTCCAGTGGTTTAATTTGATTTGGGGGAAAACAGCGATGCCAAATTGTGTCTTCTGATAACATCGCTGAAATGATTGAGTTATGTGTTATTGCATTTGTGACTCCGGGTTTGGACTGATGCTCTGCAGTTCCAGCCTTTTACCTGAGAACAGCTGAACCAGCAAGAGAAGTCAGGTCCAAAATCCTTTCATTTCCTTTGCAAACCACGTCATGTTCTATATTAGGTGGATACAGGATGTATGTGCCTTCTTGTCTGTGCACCTTAGATCCCCCCCCCCCCCACAGACACACACTTTTTCCTCCCCTTCCTCCACTCGGTTTACTTTCCAGCAGTCTCATCTTTATGTGCCTTGTTTTGTCTTTCTCTCTTTGTCTCATCCCTCCCTCTCTTGTCTCGTACTCTCTCTCTCTCTCTCTCTCTCTCTCTCTCTCTCTCTCTCTCTCTCCCTCCGTCCTGCCAGACTCAGCTGTGCCGGGCCTCAGTCCATTCTTTGGGTAGCACAGGAAGTGAAACTGTAACACAGAGTTCACTGGTAATTGGCCACGGTCACGCTAACCAAACAGGAAGAAATCTGCAACTGATTAGAACTCTTCCTCCTGCAATAATAGTACCCCCCCCCCCCCCTGCCCCCCCTGCTTAGGCCCTGCCCCCACAAAATTAATTATATTTGGGGGTCTATTCCCACTATTGGTTTTCCTGTTTTCAAGCTACATTATGAAGGGACAAATCCCAAAACAACAAGGCCAAGCTATTTTTTTCAATTACAGGGGGACAGGCTAAGTCATAAAGGGCTGCGGAAGCCCAGTCGGCATCCATCTGTCCATCTCTTCTTCCGGACAGGGAGCTCCTGCCAGGTCAGATCAGTGAGCAAGACACAGTGCTGAATTATATCTGCAACTCACACACACACACACACACACACACACACACACACACACACACACTAGCACACACACAATTTAAAAGGCAAACCTGTTATTGGGATGTACCCTCTATTAAAATGGTTAATTGCTATTCATACTATGTCTCTCTTCACTCAGCGAAGTATACTTTTTTCCTATAATTGCGGTAACAACATTTTATTTCATTATAAGAATTTAATATAATAGCTGACTCATTAAATAATTTTTTCCATCAGTACACAAAACGCCAAAAACCTGTACATATGGAAATGCTTCAACACTTACATACATTATGAATCTCATGTTGAGTGGCGAGTGTGAAGTTCCAGCTGCCGTCAGTGGCACAGGAGCCATTATACAGAATATTTTGCAGAAATGTCCAACAACAATGAGCTTGCACGAACACAGCCCACCTGAAATCGTTGTGATGTTGCTTTTAAGTGCATTGCTTAATGTGACATATTCATTTCACCAGCGCGGTTAAGCACACAAGCACAGCAGGACACCTTGGTGCACATGAAATGTTGAAATACTGCGGTGTTCAGCACCTTTTCAAAATGAAATGAAAATAAAATCGGGGGAGATACATTTTCATCTCATCTTCACGGAGAGACACAGAAAGTCAGGGCAGCTTAAAAATAAATCAATGCTTAACAATGTTTTTGATGTCCTATATTTAAATTTGTACGGTTACTTACATTACTCCTACTTCCCTGGTCTTGGAACTAATCCGTTTGATATGGAAATGGGGGTGCTCTGTTTCATGACAGGGTTTGGGAAAAGAGAGGGAGAGAATTTCCAGGTTCGCTTCGACTCAAAATGTGCTGAAAACAGATTTTCAGAATCCTTTGGCTTCATGGCACTGGTTATAGGGGATTACACAAACCACTTAAAGTGCAACAATGAGACGCTTTTTTCAACCAACAAAAAGTCCTTCATGCTGGACGCATTTTCCACGCCCCAGAGGTTAGTCAAATCAAGTCAATATTCTGATCTTGTTGGGCACCATCGGCACACATGACACTCAGTTCTTTTACAATTTAAAAAAAATAAAAAATTCTTTGATTAAGGGTTAGACCTAGTTGTCTTTTTTATTTGTTTTTTTAATTTAAATAGAATTACATATTGAATCAACAGACTAGTTTTTTTTTATTTTATTTAATTTGAAGCTATTAAGAACATATTGTTGCAAATGCAGCCACAGTTTCTGTACGTAAACAACTATTTTTGAGAGCTCTCTTCCAACATACTTTGTTTTGTTGTTGATTTTTACATTGTTTACCACACACATGAATCTTCTTGATAAAATGAACTTCCACAGAGGTAAAAAAAAAAAAGCAGTTTGTCCTTCATGTCAATCTAACAGTAGTCTACAGCAGTGGTTTTTCCTTACGCTAGGTAACATAAATCACACACGTGGTATGAGGCTACAACGGCAGCGCATTCAAACCAGTATCTCCGAGCTTCCCGCTCTCTACCCATGCAGGCGAATCCTTATCTGCTGCAAACTCTCCTTCTCTTTGTTTTTATCTTAAACAGCATTGACAATCATCACTTACCAATTCCCTTCTTTAGCTAGACAGACATTCCAGCGTGTGTTGTCTGTCACTGGGGTTGAAAATTGGGGAATGGGCTGGAAATTGGAACCATCGAGGATGCCGTCCTGGAAAAAGAGGAAATCAAAGTTAAATGAGATCATGCATGCCAAGAGAATGTTTAACCAAAGGGCAAAAAGGAAGCTGGAGATAACAGAGAAGAGAAAACCGCTTAATGCTGTGTTACTGCACTCTGTTTGGAGTCCTGCGTGCGTGTGTGTGTGTGTGTGTGTGTGTGTGTAGGGAAGTGTGTGGGGGGGGGGTGTTGCTTGTCAATACACATTAAACTGTCATATTATACATCTGTTAATGTGTATGTGTGTAACTGCACATGTGTATTTTTAAGTAAATACATTACGCTCTTTTTTTGATGACTTATGGAGATCAAGAATACAAGTGTGTGTGCACACGTGCTATACAAATGTATGTCTTAACAGCCTCACGGGAATGTGAACACATATTTACAGTTTTTTATTGTGTGCATGTGCCACGTGTGTAAATAGGTGACAACAGGCATTGCAATAGTTCATCCCATAACGTGGTGTCTTAAAAAAAAATAAAAAGGTTTGAAGTGGTGCACCACACACACAAGTCGTTTGGAGCCCGTGACTGTACTGAGCTCCAGTGAGGCAGATTTCCCACAAGTTCACTTCAAAAGGCTGGAATCCTGCCCCATCCCGGGTGCTCGTGGTTAGATGACAGACAGACACATGCTTTTGTTTTAACTGAGGACATTAGAGCACGGGGAGCAGCGAGAAGAATGGGAGTGTCTATCTTTACTTCTACACTTCTCGTTTGATTATCTTTGCAGTTTTCGGACATTCACGAATCACCTCTGCAAGCGATCTTGGCGACAGAAAAAAAAAAGGGTGCTGGGTTCAGTCGTCAGGTGGCATACTGTACATGCAACATTTTTATTTACACTGAAAATAAGCCTGGAAGAAGAGGGGGGGGAAAAAGGTCTTCATCAAGGCAATTTATAGATATGTAATGGTTCTGTCAGTGATCATCTCCCTTCTGATTTCTTTTGAGTTTTCTTTTCTGTGTGTAGGTCTTCGTCATAAGAAGATATACATAAGAAAATTGGAAGAAACACTGAATTAATTAATTTAAGATAAAAAAGAAAACAATGAAACCAGTTCAGTAAAAATCATAAATTAACTGACGCTTGATTAAAATTTTGTTCATCACGAGAGCTGAGGATCCTCCTTTATCTGACGCTGGCCTTTTGAGCTGACATCTAATCTTTGCACTTCTTCAGTGATGGAATCAGTGAGACAGACAGGCTGGAACAGAGCATGTCTGGATTATGTTTATTTAATTTAAGGGAGTATTTCTCCTCCCAGGTATCGCTGCCAGTGTACGCTCTGTACGTGTAAGCTAAGAAGCAGAGTGATCACAATAGAGCGGGATGACAGGCGCACAGTTTCCAGCTCATGATGGGAAGGTGGGGGTGAACCAAAAGGGAAACGTTCAGTCTGCCTGCACATGTCAAGGTCAGAAGAAGGGGAATGAAGGAATGAAGGGAGAGATAAAGAAAGACAGATATGTCGTTCTCATGCACCTCCGTTTTGCTTCGGAGCAACATCTGTAAACGATCTGAGCCACCAAGTCACCAACCGATGAACCACAAGATTTTATTATCACATAAAGTAAATACTAAATTTGTATTGCTTCACATAATTACAGAATTCGTAGATGGATGTCCATAACTTTTATGTCTCTCCTGAAAAGAGAGACTTAGACTCAGAGAACCTACCAAATTCCAAAAATGTTTATTAATAAACAAACAAACAAGAACATGAAGTTGTGTATTAATACACAGGGTGATGTCATGTGAAGATCTTTTCACAGAATCATTTGGCACGACGCTACATTTTTTAATTCTCATTGCCATGAAACACTTCAGAAAGAATATCAACCCACAAGCGATATTTTCTGCAAGCAGAAACTAGTTCAAAGGCATTTGTCTGACACCCACCGCAACCGCCCCAACCCCCCCCCCCCCCCCAATCCTCAACTTACTGTCCTGGCATCCAGTCAATTTCCAATTTGCAATACCTTTTACATGATTTTTTTTTTTTTTTTACTGACTTTGTAGCAGCACCGAAGCCCTCGGGCCATTCGGTCATATAATAATTATGTGCAGAAAATGATAAGCATGTTTTTAAGTGAAAATTATCTTAAATTGTGGTGTATGGTTGCACTGTGGGTATGTAATCAAAGAAATCTAACTTAGGAGACTTTGGCATTATTTAAACAAAACAAAAAAAATAGCAAGCTTGTCCAGATTTTCAGTGACTCATGACATTTGGTATTGATAATATTTTGATACGTTTAAAGACAAAAATTTATATTTGTGGAAAATGTTGTGATTTAATCCATTTCTTTAGTATAAGATATGTTTGTTTTTTTATTGGATGTCAGATCAGATTACTCTTTTTGATCCATTGTATGACAGTAAATTATAAAAAAAAAGGATTTAATCGATTAATTACTCAGTGACTGACTACATCTCAAAGTAATCTGACCTAAACCTGATGAGTTTGCTCAGAAAATAAGCTTTTGTCTGTGTTTCTCTCCATTATTCATGGCACCAAAAATACAATGTTTTCTGATGTTAATGGTGCATGCATCTGGCCGCATCAGTGACATACGCATGTTCAGTTATTATGGAAATTGTGCTATGATGAATGCGTTAGAGTAAGTCACTGTTAATCTAAACTGGATTACATGTTGTTTTGAATATACCCTCCTGATATCTTTGATGTACTTTCGTGTGCAGGGAGCAGAATTGCTTTAGTTTCAAAATTCAGAGCGGTGCAAGCGAGAGCGAGAGAGCGAGAGGCTTTAAAATACTGTCTGTGAGAAATGCAAAATTTATGAATGCCCCCTAACATCTCAGCTTGATTTATGTGAAATAATAATACACTATTTAATGCTTAAACATAGCTCAGAGCGATCCCTGGCTATCAAGATGTACAATAGAGTAATGGGGCTGGAAGACAAATCACCTTGTGGACTTGTGATGCTTATTTAAAGGTGCTCAGGCAGATATATTAAACTATATGTAATTGTACACTAACTCTGTGCTGTAGGCAGAGGCAGCAAACACAGGAGGAGGCCAGTCATAATGCAGATGGAGTGGTGTAATCAATTTGACTCAAGTATCAGCATCCGCGGCAGAGAGGTGAGAGAGACAAGGAGGAGCAGAGGAGAGACTTTTTGATCTGCTACATTGTGATCGCATTAAGGATTCCGCCATCATTCATACATCTTATACATCCGCCTATACTTTTAAAAAGTTTTAAACATTTTTTGTATTTACTGATTTTAAAAAAAGAACAGTGGAGAAAAGACTGCTTAATATGCCTGAAGAGATAATAAATAGTTAATAAAGTGGATATAATGTGATAGAAACTGGTTGTTCATTCTCAGGAGCTACAGTACAGTAGGCCAGTAGTGTGTGTGTGTGTGTGTGTGTGTGTGTGTGTGTGTGTGTGTGTGTGTGTGTGTGTGTGTGTGTTTAATGTAATTTTTAGCACCAGGTGTGTCAGCTTTGAGGAAGAGGACCAGGTTGAAACAGAGCTAGTGGTCACACCAATAGTGATTTATAATTCGGTGATTGCCTCACTTAATTGAAGTAAATGGCAAAGCCAAAGTCAGGCCAAACTGTCCTGATCTGATGAATCGGCCGCCGTTTTCCCACTAAAGCAGATCGGGTAAATAAACCAGGTAATTACCATGGTAAATGAAGCATCTGCGAGCGAGCCGCCTGGGCTGTGTGCGCGGCTCACCCAGGATGTACTGAAGAAGTGAACAACAGGCGTTCCCGTCACTTTCTTTTTATCATCTCCCCTCTGCATCTGAAACTAGGCTGTGCCAAGGAAAACATAGTTGTGTATACACACAGACACCTATGAGGTGCGCACACTCTCAGTCACATACTCAATGACACACACAAACCACAACTCTCCTCCCACTGCCATCCTGGTGCGTTCATGTACAATTATAGCTACGGTGATCCACAGGTGTTGAATTCCTTTGGCAAGCCATAAAACATCATATGCATGATTTGTGCAGTCACCCAGGCCTGTAATTTCATTCCCCTTTTCTTTCATTTTCCCTTCCTGGGCCACACAATTCATTTCCCTGCTTTATGAGAGTGCAGACACCCAGAGAGACTTTCAGGATGATTACATGCCATGGGGGGGGGGGGTGTCTGAGGAGCCAACACGCCAACCTAAGAGCCTCGTCAAACCTGGGTGAAAACCTATTTGAATAAGATTTGGGATATTTGAACTGCTGGAGTCATGCTAAATTTATCCTCCTGGACATTTACAAAGATCCTCCGGTGAAACTATCAACTTCCAAAAGCTGTATCAGGCGCTTCTAATATTTATTTTTTTATATTAAATAGTTTGCCCATTATAATGCAACCTGCATGTCACCAGGGGAAACACTGATTTAAGAACAGGAAACATCCCCTCTCGGTCCCGTGAGTGTCCGGGAAAATAAATCAAGCATACCTCACATGGCTCATGTATTTAAGGCGATATTCACATACACAGTTGGGACTGATGTCACAGTCTCTTGACAGAGAACTGTGATGTCCTCCAGGGAAAACTAAACAAACTGTCTGCCTCTTTCACAGCGTTGCCTAAACTCTCTCGCTTCGCTCACACACACACACACACACACACAGAAACCTCTTGGGTTATGACACACCTTCAGTATAAACGCAGAGGTAGGAAAACTGCAAATTGACATCCAATAAACACATTGGTGTATTTTTAAAATGACTCCTTGATTTACTTTAAACATAATATTAATATATATGTTAATAATTGCCTCTCATGGATGTAAGATGTTAGAGATTGGTGTTCAAGGATAAACAAATGTGAAAAGCTCAATAGGCCACAAAGCAAATTTTAGTATTTTGGCACAATCTCATTGTGTGTGCACACCTGTCGGATGAAATAACTCCTCCAGCTTAAATCAACAAGTAATATGCAAACATAAACCACAGCATTAATCCCGGTGAGTGATTGACATTTCATATCTTTGACAATACTCCAAATAATTAAAAACAGAAATCTTGAAAGGTAATAGCTTCTCAAATCCATTAAGTAGTTAAAGGTTATGAGAAAAAAACAAAACAGGATTATTGCTCACAGCAAAACTCCTAATTAAATGACACTACGTAATTTGTTTCTCAATCCCTTTCTCTTCATAAACACAGCGCAGGTTAAATGAATGGGCAATGAAACGTGTGTCATTTACCGTCACTGAGGAGACTAGAAACAATCTTCTTTTTTTTTCTCCTGCATATTCTTTCTATATGTATTAGTGCAAAAGCGAGGATGGTAGATTGGATAAGCAGGCGCACAGTTCCTGGTAAATTGTTTGTTTAATTACTTTTTCTTTCCACTTCTTCTAGGAACAATTGCAAAGAGGGATGCTTCCCCCTCCTGGCTGCTCATAAGAAAGCCACAGACTCTCCAGTCTCCGGTGCCTGCCCTCAGTGCCAACTATTCAGTCCAGTGTGTGTGTGTGTGTGTGCGTGTGCGTGTGCGTGTGCGTGTGCGTGTGCATGCGTGAATGCAAGCATTTCAATAAATATACCACACATCCGAAGGAGTGCACAGGGGATGACTCCGATTAGAAAGGTGAAATTCATTGCAAAAGTTAAAGTGACTTTGTGCATTAGCAGTTCAGCTTTGAATTATGACCAGTAGCACAAAATCATAATTGCTTTTCATATTAGCTTCAAACATGATCTAATGTCTATAGAGGAGGTGTAGTCCCTGAACTGTTGTTTGCAGTATGGCTATGAATGGAGGTAGTGTCCTGTTAGTTAAAGCTGTAAGTAGTATAACTGCAGTTTGAGTTCTGGTTATTGAATAGAAACTCAACATCAACCTTGACACGAAGCCCTTATCTCATGGTAAAGTTATACTCAAAACCAACCCCGTCTCCTAAAACATGCGCTTCTGTACAATTAATCGTCAACAACAAATTTGTTGGATTATGTTCAGACGTATTATTTGAATGAATGATGTGCTTCATTTATTAACAGTGGTTTGGGCGGACGGCTGCCAAACAAAGCATATAACTGTCAGACCAGAATCCTGTCAGTGGTCAAGTTAAGGTGACAAACACACTTTATTTTAAGGTTCAGGGATTGTGGGTTTCTGTAAAATTGTAATAACATTAACCAAGTGCAGTGAGTTACTAAACAGGAGCATAGAAAAGCCAATAACGCTGTCGTCACCCACCTATTTAAACTCATTCATGAGGGCTTGTGCTTCTTCTCTGCCACTGTGTTCCTAATGGACATTGTTTGGCGTTGCCATCCCCAGACACAGGGCAATCACAGCTCAGACTGTTCTTGTTTGTGGTTCCCCAATGGTGGGACAAGCTACTAAATGCCGATCAGAGCAGGGGCCTCCCTCTCTATCCTCAAGAATCTCATGAAGAGTCATCTCTCCCAAAGGCATCTCCTCAGTTAACACCATAATGTGCTTAACTACTGTCCCACTAACCGTCCACTCTATTGACCTGATCCCCTGTACTTTGTCTTACTATACAGATGTAACACTTAGTACTTATTTGAAGGTCTCCCACTGTACTGAAGCTTCAGTGTTGTCCCTCAGTGGTAAGTCGAATTTCAACAAAAGTGTCCAAATGAGTAAATGTAAAAGTAAATGGTGGTAAGCAAATATGATACCTGACATATTCAGCATCAGCATTAACGTCAACAACAAATCCTTCGAGAAAACATGAGCAGGTTTCAATAACGTTTTCCTAAAAAAACACATTTACTGTTGCAGTTTAGTCACACAGAGGCCTAACTTTCTAGGCGACAGGGTTGAAAAATGGTGAGCCTAATATGTTCGACCCACCGTGCACCTCTTGCCCTCTGATGACAGAGAACAGATGAACTGAATTTCTAATGTCCACAGCCACCGTGAACCAGTCGCCCTGGTCTCTGCTCTCTGGTCATAGAAGGGAGAGGATAGAGGATTGGGGGGAATGCGGGTGGGGGTAGGAGGCTGGTGGGGGGGTGGCTGGGCAAGAAAGAGAGCAAGCCTAGCAGATCAAAGAAAATAACATGGGAGAGGATATGAGTGCTTTGAGAAGTAATATAGCCAAGATAGCATCTGTTTTCCGTACCATGCAGGAGGCTTGAGACAAGCCCAGGAAAAAGACAACGCAGAGCGAGTGCACTTTAGCCAAATATAAGGCCAAACACAAATGGGTTATTAAGGAGTGCTCTGTGTAATATCTGGCTGACATTAAAGTGTCTCTTTTGGAGATTATCCACAGCTGGGGATAGGGGGCTTATTTGGTGAACAAATAATATAAAGGATCATCGTCCTTCATATTATTTATTTATGATCTAGGCTGTGAGTGTTTATACGTGCGGATCTGTATTTTATTTTAGGAAAACAGATAAAAGAAGAAAAAAACGAAATGCCATTGTACATTGCTGGACAGTTTACAAAAAAAGAAAAGCTCCAAAACAAACATTTGGTTTGGTCTGTAAAAGATTAAAATAGACGTGTGGTTAGTTTCCTGAGTCCCACATCTACAATGAGGATAGATTGTAGTAGATAATGTACTGAATTGGATAATCATATAAAATCACATCAGCAGACATTTATTGGGGGAAAAAAACTAGGAAATGTATGTAATCTTCCATTTTATTTCCTTTAAAACAGATGTTGTCAATTCATGACTAATTTTGAAATCTGAGAGATCTGAGAATCTCTGTGCAGGACACTGACCCAATGGTCCATTTTTAATGTCTATATCCCATATTCTATGTATATCAAAAGTATTCATAGGTCATGCTCCCATATGAGCTTCCTGAAGATTGAATAATGCCCTTCCTGATGCGTGCTGCAAGAGGCCATATTGGATCCAGATTTCTCTTGTACAAAAGTCATTTGGTTCCCCTTCACTTCTCCCTCTCCCTCCTTCGGTTTTATTCCTCTCTGTCTCTCTCAGCCCCTCTCACTGCCTGCTTTATTTATTGCAGGTCCAGTGGTGAGGTACAAAGCCATTACCCGCGCATATGTACCTTTTTGAATAATCAATAAATAATTATTTTATTATTTAATAGGATCGTATGGGGAGAGGAAATGGGTTTTATTACATAAATCCATCACACGTGATGAATGGGTACACTTGTAAAGTTGGACGGGGGAGAGTGGCTGGACAGGCCTGCACCTGTGCTCGACTCCTGTGCATTGCTGATCACTTTTCTCCATTCAAGGTTGTAAATATGACATTTTTGTCTCTTTGGGACTGTCAATTGGAGTGCAAGGGGAACGGTGAAAGGGGACTGTAAATTCACAGAGATTAATTAACCTTTTACATTTGCGATTCAGCCCTGCATCTTTTTCTGGTGTAGTGTGACCCCCTATGAGCAGAGGGGTGAAAGACCTGGCCACAGACGGCCCAAGGAGTGCAGACGTCTCATTCCCAATGAGTTATTAACAGAATTTTTTGAATAGATGGAAAAATTGTAGCCCGGCCATTTAGTGTCATAAAAGCCGGGTTGGTGAGGCAGCAGGGGCCTCCCAGGGACAGGAGGCAATACCATTACAATCAAATCTGAGATGGAAGAGGGATTGAGCTGTCCATTCTGAATTTTTATATTGTTGGAGGGCCGGGGAGGAAATAATGCCATCCTGGAGTGTATTAACCTCTGGCTGGGGACAGAGGACAGGGAGAAAGAAAGAGGGAAGAAGAGGAAGAAAGCAGGCGGAGGGAGGAATTTTAGATTGGACAGCAGGGAGAAAGGAGAGCTTGGAAAGGAAGGAGGGGGATGAATGGACCAAAAGGAGTTTCATGCCTTATACTGGGCAAGCCAAAGACGGAGAAGCAGGAATATGAGATGGCTAAGTGACATAGGCAGAACAAAGAAAGTAGAGTAGGGAATAATATGATAAGGGGAGGGGACAAGTGAAGGAAATGGAAGGGTGGAATGAGGGGAGGAAAGCTCATATGGACATGGAAGCAGGCCAGAAGGATGAGGAGGGTTTATGGGAAAATGGGGGAAAGTGGAAGAAGAGGAAATTCTGGAAATAATGTTGGAAAGGTAAATGATAGAAACCAATTCCATGAGCTATACCCCTGCCCTACACCCCATATTTGCAGTGGTGGAGGAAGTACTTGTAAACTTTCCTTAAGTAAAAGCAATAGTGTAAAAATACTCCATTACTAATGATTACACCACTTGTTCTGCATTTTCAGATTTTCCATCACTTTTGTTTTGCACCTTTATCTTGTATTTTTGCCTTTTTGTTCTTTCTTTATTCTTGTACTTACTGATATTGTCTCTTACTGTATGGCGGCAATGATACATTTACTTCAGTAGATGTACTTAGTGACATTCCACTAATGGAGATTGCCTTCAGGTTCGTGTGCTATGCTCTTCATATTATTAATTTGACTCCCCAATAAATAGTCATTTTTTTAACGATACCAATGAAAGGGGATATGAATCAATACACTTTTCTTTAATTCAATCTTCGCAGTGCAAAATGTCTGTAGGGGCTTATCACAGGAGGAAACAGATTCGCTAAACCGGAATTCCCATACACACTTGTATTTGTCTGATGACGCGAATCTACGGATGACGTGCACAGCGCTGATGACCGGTGATGACAGGGGACAGTGAACTCGACATGGACTCTTCTGCACAGGTGAGACACGCAGCCTGTACCGTTTTGCATGAAGCAGCATTGACGTGTTCGCCTCCACTGTTCCTCTTTTAAACCCGCACCTCGTTCTTCTCATCCGAGACCAAACTCACACGTTCTCCTACCTGCTGTAGCGTGCAGCTGGGTGGACCAATAGCGTCACAGTTCAGAGGTCGCAGCAGACCGGAAGTTGTTGGCTGCCTGTGCGACTCGACTGCAGCGAGTGCCGGGGCTACCTCTAGCGGGCTAACACCCTTCCTCAGCGTGTTTGTCCTTGTTTATCACTGGAAAGGGATAAAAAGAAAGTAATGACAGGGTTCGGAATACACGAAAGATGAAGCCGGCGAGTGCAGGGGAATCTTTTTCGCCGGCATCGCCTCCGGAGAAGAGGATAAGCTAACGCGGAGAAACCCGGAAGTGTTGATGAAGGTAGCGAGCGTTCTGTTGTAAGCTTTATTGTCTGATCGAGACATTGAATCAAAGTTATTGATGAAACAAGTCGCTACCAGTAATCGTATAACGAAGTGACTGATTATTTGAATCGCCGCTTGTCTTTATGGGCTTAATCTACGCTAGGTAATCAAATGGTGAGCTAAGTCGTTAGCAACCTGGTGCTTCATGTAGCTTAGCTCACGTCATACTCTTTGTAAAAACATGCTGCTTGTATCACATGTTCACATCAGTTAGTGTAAAATAATACGGTGGATGTTCAGTTGAAAGTAATGTAGCAGCTCGGGGTCTTGGACTAGCCTCTTGTGGTCAAATTGAGAGTGTATGTGACACTGTATGTGTCACACTCCTCCAACATGCAACTGTTGTGTTTGGGAATACATAAAAAGAACAATACCAGTTATATGTTATATATATAATGAATGTGAATGATTTGCATTCCTCAACTACGGCTTTTATGCAACACATGACGTCTGCTGCAACACTCCACAACTCTGATGTAAATACAGTTTAGTGTACATGGACACCTGTAAAGTACTTAAGCAACCTGTTGGTAGTGTTGTTATGTTTTCATCAGTATCAGTTTGTATGTCAGCAGCATTAAGCAAAAAGTACAGAAACTGTTTGCAACCAACTTGGTGAAAAGATGGGGCCAGGGAAGCATACGATTATTGTTTTTGTTTTACCACTTCATTTAATATTGCAAGATAGGACATTATTTTGATAAAAGTCATAGTTTCTCAGGAAATAAATTGTGGATATTGATGAAAAACATCAGACATATGTAGGATTCTTTGGATTTGGCAGTGGTATACTCTACTGTATGTTGAGTCCCATTCTAGTTGGTGAAGTGTTTCCACTTTTTTCACTTCATATTGCATACATGCATATTGTCCACAAGAACCATCTGGACATACTGCGTTGCTGATCTACTCAAATGCTGTAACTTTGCTCCTACCAAAGATCCAGGCTGTGCTTGAAGATTGAGCAAGAGAAAATGATGTCCGAGATGATCAGTGTGTAATTACCTCTTTATGTTCCCACAGCTCCCAGTAGCCAAAAACACAATGAGTGCCAAATATGGCCTGGTGGGCTACAACAGTTCACGGAAGCACATTTCGATCTCCATCCCGTCGTCCACGGAAGTGATGTCGCCCCACATAAAGTCTGTGGAGGAGCTGAGGGTTCTGGGAATCAACCTGAGCAGCTTCAGTGCTCCCACACAGTTTTTCATTTGTGTGGCGGGAGTCTTCCTCTTTTACCTTGTCTATGGATACCTGCAGGTAACAAAGGAAGAAAGACGCGCAACTAACAAACAGGCAAATGTGGTAAAATGTCTTGAAGTAGTCAGTTGAAGCTTGTTACAGTGAAGGGGCAGTGCTGTTGTGCATGGACAGATACAACAAATGGCAAAATTAGCCTCATTTGTAATGTAGAAAATAGTTGTTATTGATATGTACACAAAACACACATGTACAAATTCATTGTTGATATTTTGACAGACAGTAATTTTATGGTATACTGGTGTATTTCCTCTTTTTTGAAAGAGTTAATGTGACTTAGCAGTGTGACTTATTTTGTAGGTTAAATTATTAACTGAACTGAAAAGGGTTGGTATATAGGACCCCACTTGAAACTTTTTTTTTATTCACAAGATGGGCCACAGAACAATGTCAAGGCCTGCTTTTTAATTCTTTCCTTCTCCCTTCATCCAGGAGCTGATCTTTTCTGTGGAAGGATTCAAGCCTTTTGGTTGGTACCTCACGCTGATTCAGTTTGGCTTCTACTCCATGTTTGGATTAGTGGAGCTTCAGCTCACACAGGACAAACGCAGAAGGTACTGCAAACAAAATAGTCTTTTCTTTCACTCATTTAACATGATCACTGTCACTCATTTGTGACTTCCTGTGTTTGTTTGGGGGGAACAGAAGGTAGAGGGAGTTGTCCACTTATTGAATGGTCAGCGGTTTGATCCCCAGCTCCTCCAGTCCTCATGTTAAGGGGGAGGGGGCAGTCCAAATGAGGGAGAGCTCTGGGACTTCAGTCAAGGAGTTGATTAAAAATTGATAAGTTCTTTGCCAACATTAACACCACTTGGAAACACTATGGGGAAAAGTTATCACTTTAAATCTATTGAAGCAGCAGAGCAGTTAAACATGGAAATCAGTTTCTCAACTACTTTACATGTTCTTGTCTTCCAGGATACCGGGGAAGACCTATATGATCATAGCATTTCTAACAGTGGGAACCATGGGCCTGTCCAACACCTCTCTGGGCTACTTGAACTACCCCACACAGGTCATCTTCAAGTGCTGTAAACTTATCCCTGTCATGATTGGAGGGGTGTTTATTCAAGGTAAGCTGCTCCTATCACATGTAGATTTCTTTACAGACCTTACAGGTGCATCTCAATAGAAAAACGTACTTGTGCGGGAACTTGCTTTTGTTTAAATAACTCTGATTTTTCATATAACGCTGTTAATTTGCTACTCTGTGGCCATTAATATTGGAACAACGGCTCTTATTTTCAGATGATAATACTCATTCAACATAATTATGATAATATATATATATTACTTCAGGTAATTCAGGTTATTAATATATATATATATATATATATATATATATATATATATATATATATATATAATAAGATCACATTTGTATGATCAAAAAGATAAGGAATCACCTTGAATGATTTATAAATATGAAATAAAGTAATTGTTTTTCGCTCAGAATCCAAATTCTTTTCTTTTTTTTAGGACAAGTAATTTTTAATCAGTAGATTTAAAAGTAATTGCTCAAAATGAAGGTTTGCATCATTACTGCTATGACATTTCAATTTAAGTTTTTTTTCTTTTGTGACTGTAAAATTAGTTGATCGTAATAATCCGTCAAGAGAGTTGGAGGCAACATCTCACACCTTGTTTCAGCCACGGCAAATGGTTCCTGTGAAACAATGACCACCTTTCAACTTTGGGTACCTTTTTTTTTCAATCCACGTCTGTTGTTTTCGGCTGTCAGAGGCCAGTCGACAGTACTCACTTTTTTCCTCCCTGCTCTTGGTTGTGTCTGTCCTTTCATCCTCACACTGGGCTTCTCAAGGATCTGTGTCCTCACCGTCAGACATGTTATGAGCATTTTTTCTTCCGTTTCTCCCTTGATGGTTAGATATGAAGTCCATGGTCCCTTAAGGGCTCAAGTGGGAAAACAGAATTTGTTCACTTAGAATGCAAAGAGGAAAGAAAGTGGGAGAGAGGGATGGATGGAGGTGTGGGTGTGCATTTGCATCTGATGTGAGGCCCTTCAAAGGCGAGTCAGGGAATCAAAGCCGACCACAGCCAACCTGATGCTTCGTCCCCGTGTCAACCTCAAGGCATCCATCCGTCAGCTTTTCTTTTCTTTTTTTGAAGACTCCTTCATCCTGTTGTTTTTTTCCCCCTTTTTTTCCACACAGGTTTTTTTGTGCATTGTTTCATGCACAATCACAGAAACCTTGGTTGTGAAAAGTACCCCTTTTAAAAACTTTTACCAGTTATATTTTTACCTGAATCCAGTTTCATGGGGAGTTGTATGTTCTCAATAAGATTTTGAAAGTGAGGTTCACAAATCATTTTTAAGTTTGTTGTAGAAAATCTGTAAAATAAATCTGGATGAGATTCAATTTTGTCTGGGAAAGTTTTCTTATGTGTAGAAAAGATTTGTATTTTCAGGAATTAATTTCCTTTCTACCTTCAGTTTTTCATTTATGAAATCAAAATGCTGCAATTATATTGAAAAGGCATTCAAAATGATTAAATTCTATATGTTTTTTGTTCCAGGTAAACGCTATAATCTGGCTGACGTGTCTGCCGCTCTGTGCATGAGTCTGGGACTCGTCTGGTTTACGCTAGCCGACAGCAAAATTGCCCCCAACTTCAACGTCACAGGTGAGATCTCCCACATACAACAGGAGATTCCATTGGTTTCACAAAAATGCTGTGATACTATGACAGCTGTCAAACGAGTATTCACATCACCATCCTGTATTCTCAGGTTTAAATCTCAGAAATGTGACTGTGTTGTTGCAACAAAACTTAGACATAGTGTATGTCAATCTCCATGTCCTTAAAAATGTGTATTTGTGCGTGTTTGGCATATAGGTGTTCTCCTTATCTCCCTGGCACTGTGTGCCGATGCGGCCATTGGAAACGTGCAGGAGAAAGCCATGAAACTTCATAACGGCTCGAACTCTGAAATGGTACCTACCTTTATATAATGTTTATAAATATGTATATATATATACACACACAATAGGTTACAATAAGTCATTTGAGTAGATGTGTGCACATGAATATTGGAGATGAATGCAGATTGTGGAGCTCTGATTGATTGCCATCAAGACTAGACTTTGATGTGTCATTGAACATGTGGTATTGTGTTGACAGGTGCTGTATTCGTACTCCATCGGTTTCGTCTACATACTGACAGGCCTGCTCTGTGTGGGTGGGCTGGGCACAGCAGTGGCATTCTGCTCAGAGGTGAATATGGACCCTAAGACAATATGAGTATGTACTCCTGGTACTTCATGTTGCTGCAGACTGACTGTAATTTATGTATTCTATGCGCCTGTCAGTGGCAAAAAAATCGACATCCTGGATCTTGTCACCTCTTTTAGATATCTAGTGTGTTAGTCCCGCTGTGTAGTTTCTTTTTAAAAACATTTTTTTTTTTAATATGTGGTGTACTTTATCTACCTTTATTTCTTCCTCCCTCTCAGCATCCTGTGAAGACGTATGGTTACGCATTCTTCTTCTCTCTTACGGGTTATTTTGGCATCTCTTTCGTGCTGGCCTTGATCAAGCTCTTTGGTGCCCTGGTTGCAGTGACAGGTCAGAGGAGCCTTTTCTTTGTTCTTTTTTTCCCTTCTTTTAATATATGGGGAAAAGAATAAAAAAAATAACGGTGTATTTCCCAATCATGCAATATACAACAAAACAGAGCTTACTACTGTGAAGTACTGTACCATTTTACAATAATTATAGTATTTTCAAATGATTAAATTATATTTAATCTTAAATATAACTTAAAACTAACCAATTACATAGACTATATTGAAAATGAAAACAAAAGACAATTTACCTGTGATCATGGCAACTGTAGTGGTTACACTTGTGGTTTTCAGAGAATTAAGGTTATTAAAATATCTTGTGAGCACCACAGCTTCCACACCTCAGTCACATGAAATCTGTGTATGACTGGTGCCTTCCATGACCAGGAAGATCAAAGATGTCATCTGTATTATAGGCTGAAAATTACAATATAATATATATATATATATATATAAACTAAAGAAAGGAATCTCGCTGTTAAAGGATGTACTCACATTTTTGCAGTTTGTCTTGCATGCCTAATTTGTGTTTTACTATTCAAACATTTCTTTCTTTTTTTCAAATTGGCTTTTTCTTTGTTCTAATTTTTTTTATTTGAATTGCCAATTCTTCCTGGATTGTGGCAAAATGTAATAAATGGGCAGCATTCATAATTACATACCTTTTTATTATTTTGACCAGGGGTGCACGCTGGTTACAGGGATGTATCTAACTGTATACTCAATTACCCAGAAAGTCACAGCCTTCTTTTCATATTTCTAGCTGGCACTGAACGTACCAAATTTTTTTTTACTCCTTTGCAGTGACCACCGGGAGAAAGGCCATGACTATCATTCTTTCCTTCATGTTCTTCACCAAACCTTTCACTTTTCAGTAAGTACAGACATCTTTTGACTTGATCAGTTTTCCTCATGTTGAAAGTTAGTCCACAGTTTGACCATTGACCTCTTCTTTTGTCAAAGAAAACTTAATTTGGCTTCCATGGCCCCTGGTTTTCATGTCCTTAGTCCATTTAGAGACCTTGACTACTCCGTTGCTCTTGCTACTTCACTGTCTTGCTCACCATCTAAACTCCTCTGTTCTGTCAAAGGGGTCTGGTTTTTCGCTGTACCTTCCCTGCTCCGTTTCTCCATTCTGACTTTTATAACAAGCATATTTACGAGATAAAACAAAACTTTGTTTATCCTCATGGCCACCTTCATTCCCCCCTCCGGCTCATGTTTGCCCTCCACTGAACTCGTATGAACTCCTTCCATGATTGCATTTTACTTTTCAAGCAAGAGATTTATTATCAGCGTTTGTTATTTTCAGTAAATTCCTGGTTTGGCAAAATTTGGTTTGTTTACCTTGTTATAGGAAAACTTTAGAGGATGAATTGTGGCTGTGACAGGCACAGCTGAGTTTTTTCTTTAATTTATCATTGTATAAATACCCAGTTTAGCCTCAACTATTTCACCTGGTAGTGAGGAATTAATCACTTCTTTGTCACCTTCCTCAATAGTGACCACTAAAGGGATATTTTGTGGCCTATTCCTAGAGCCAGTAAATGCATAAGTCTTCTCTGTTATATACTTCACACAGAAGTATATAACAGTTTCATCAACATAAAAATAAAAAAAATGCCCGTGACATGATTTGAGCCTGTTATTAATGCAGGAAACAAAATAAGACAGTACAGAACCCATTAGTACGCCATCGTAGACACATTAATATATCACAACATAGACCACCATACAGTATCTAATGTACTCCAACCTCTTTAATTTGCATATATATTTGGGATACATCAACATGATTTGCATATACTTTTTAACATGTCAAAATGTAATTTTCAATTGCCAACAAACCATTTGAGGATATGTCACCCTTATTTGCATCTTCTTTTTGAATATGTTCCCTAATTTACATATTCTTTTCTACGCGTCAAAATATCACTTTGACACGTCAACAAACCATTTAGGATTTGTGTTCCCTGATTTGCATATTCCGTCTTATGTTTAATTCAAGTTATCTGTAAAAGAACATGTTACAATTTCATTTTGTACATCTACTAAGTTGCATATTCTTTTTTGGATATGTCTCCTTAATTAGGAGATTTGTTGTTCAAAATAGCCACGCTTACGATGTGGGTGAAATCAAAAGATTCAAATATTGTTGTAATACCTGAAACTTGGTTAACAAATCAGTTGAGTGTTTTTACGCTGCTTTTGTCATAGCTCGGACAACAGAATTTAAATTTCAAATTGGGATTATTTTTTTTACAGTAACACTTGGACATTTGCTACCTGGGGAAACTTGTCTTAGTAAAGTGGTCATGGTGGAGAGCACTAACACATTCGTTCAAAATCACCCATAGGTGTTAAACTGTCTTGAAATCTCTTTTATACTCATTAAATATATATTTATTCATTCATTCATTCAGCGTTAACAAAAGTCTTTGTGTGGATCCTTACAGATTGAGAAGAGATGTAACGTGTTGAATATATACAGTATGTATTTTGTCACTCCCGTAGCTACAAATGTGCACAAGAACAGGGTCCCACTCCTAAAAAAAAGTTTGGCATTTTTGCATTTCTTCTGTCCCTTTCATAAATAATCTAATCTACCCATCGTTCCTTCCTCAGGTACATCTGGGGCGGTCTTCTGGTGCTCTTCGGGATCTTCTTGAATGTGTACAGTAAAAACAGAGATAAAGTGAAGCTTCCCTCCATCAAGGACGTCAAGACCTGGCTGCTCACTGGAAAGAAAGTCCGCTTTCTCTCCCAAAATGTATAAGGGGCGCCCACGGGCATAGTGGAAGTCCTGCACAGGCAGACTGCACGTCTGTTCAGATGTAGAGTTGCCCCGCCCCCTCCCCTGTATCAGGGGATATGCCGAACCCTGTGCCTGAGCTACGGCCGCATCACCACCAACATTGAGCCAAGGATGGGGGTATACAGGGTTTGGCGACCAATCGGCCTCACAAACTGTTGACATGATTAAATTACCATGGGTGATGGAATTTCTTTATCCTGTCAATCTGTATCTATACACCACCGGTGTAGAACCAACCAGGATGACTCCATCTGCAGCAAACTGAAGGAACCGTAACTATCGTTAAAAGGGGATCAATGGCTGGTGGGCTCTTGTAAAGCAACGCTTCAGAGCCCCCACAGAAACATTCCCAACACGGAGGACGACACCGAGAACCTGAAGACTCGAAAAGGGAAGCCTGCGCCTTAGCTAACCAAATCGTACAGTTTTGCACTGGAAATTACTTGTGCACGTAAAGCCTTGAGTGGTTAGGAACAAGAAAATGACATTTTGGGAGTAAAGAGTCTGGAGAGACATGTTAATGTGTCATGTCTGAAATGAATGTTTGATCCCCAGTCGTTAAACAAAAAAACATAATGATACAAACGCCCACTTGTCTCCACACATACCAGGTAGACAAGGCAAAACATTTGATTGACATAATTGTCTCGATGTAAGTGGTGGGTTTTTTCTTTTCTTAGTTCATTGGTGATTTATAGATGACTGTAACCTTAATCATGAAACGTGTGTGCTCTGTGTCATCATGTGGTGACATTTTGGGGAATGTGGCGACCTTTACTCAACTGTACAACACCATCAACTACCATTATTTGCTAATGATGTGTGTGGTTGAAAGAGTATTGCTCTTTTTACAATAAAACACATTCATTAACTTTTTCTTTTGTATGTGTGGGGTCTAGGTGTTACTGATGTTGTGGGGACCCCTGTCACATTATGAGGACTTGTCTTCCTTATGGGGACAAAAAAGCAAGTCCCCATAATGTAAATCACTTTAAGGTGAGGACATGTTTAAAGGTTAGCCCCCCCCCTCTCTCTCTTTCTCTCTCTCTCTCTCTCTCTCTCTCTCTCTCTCTCTCTCTCTCTCTCTCTCTCTCTCTCTCTCTGCCTTTCTCTAGCCCTTATTCTTTCCCCTCACACCACTTGGGAGAAGAGTTGAAATGTTGCCAAACTCTGTGTGTTTATCCGTTCAGTGGCCTCGGGCATGTTTGATTAGGAGTCCAGGAGAAAAAAAAGGCCCTAGCGCTACTAGACAGAAAATAAACAGAAGTGTTCACTCTTTCTCGGCCCTTCCATACATTTGGATCTCACCCGCGAGTTTGTGCACGCGAATGCCGGTCTGCATGCAGAGATTTACACCCAGTGTTGCGGGGCCTCTTGCAGACGATCGCTGTGCACCTGCTTTCACTGGGGAAAGTGGGATCCAGTGCACTTGTAGTCCTCTTCGCTGTCATTCACTTGTGCCTCAAACAGCAGAGCTGTTCTAACGCGCAACGCTAGATGTGGTGAAAACATTACTTGGCATCTCTCAGAGGGGGTTGTGCTATTCTTTTGTGTTTGTCATTGCATTCATGCTTAATTTTACAGGTGACATACTGTTGTAACAAAATGTTGGTCTGCTATATTTTCGTTGCTGAATGTGTCTGTACTGTCTAAAGATCTTCTGCGGTGCAAGGTTGCAAAGTGGTGACGGATGCCTGTTTTTTTTGACCGTGCAGTCTTGGAATCTACCCCGCTGAAGTGCCCTGGAGCAGGAACCCAGTGCTGATGTTCTGTCTGCCGACCTCGCAAGTTGACACTCATTGCAGATATGCAGGTAAGAACTGATGGAGAAAACCCCACCAAGGAAATATTTACGTAGACGGGGGGAAAACACTGGAAAGTGTTTGAGAAGTCTTTTGTCCTTGACGATCCTTTTTGTGTGTAACTGTGTATGTGTCGGTGCCATAGCATAGTGTGAAATGACAACTTGCCAGCTCAGCGGGAGGCAGCTGTGTGTGGCGCTCTCTGTGATCGTAATAGAGGCCCAGATATTACAGTCTCTCTTCTAGGCAGGAAACCTAATGCTGGGCCAATTAGTAATTTGGTATTTCATAAAATTTGGCAGCTTGAGTCTGATGGCAAACCGACACAGATCCCCTTTCCTCCAGGGAACCTTTGGCGGTACAGCAACACACACACACACACACACACACACACGCACGCTCACGACTGCTACGTTTTTCTTGCACAAATTGGGTGCATGTAACTCAATTGAAAACAGAACAAGGCTTTGGATGCGTTGCTATTTTGGCTGCAGATTCAGTTTTTTCACACAAGCGCAAAATGAGAAAAAGATCTACTTCAACAAGCCTTTTTTTTAATAACATACGGCACCTCAACTAACTACTGTGTTGATATGATTTATGAACAATGGAACAGTCCATTAGGGGCTGAGAGGTCACGTTGCCCCGTTAAAACATTACTTTGTCATTATGTACACTTTGATGTGCAGATATCAGCCATGCATCATCGCTACGGGAACGGCTCTTCTCTCCCACCTCCTAAAAGGTCATTATGGGATGGGAAAGCTCAGTTGACCCAAGGCAGAGTACATCATTCGTCTTTTGCCACCGGGAGAACCCACCTAACAAAGCAGGCTGACCCCTGTTAGAACACTGAGGATTTGGGCCATTTTTCAAAGCCACCCAAGACATTACCGTCCACCGAAGTCAGCTGTTCTTTATTGTTTCAGAAAAAAGTACATTTTTTAGTCATGCGTTGCCTGAGGTGGTTTTAATAAAGCTTCGAATTTACAAAATGTGAAACTGGAAAAATCTGTGTACGATGAAGGGGTTTCCAGTTTGATATAATTAATATATTTAAAGTTCATCATCACCATCACAGCAAAAACATTTCTTTAAAAGATGAAATCGACTTCAGATAGGTTGCGATATAATATGTGGCCCGGGCGCAAGTGGCTACAGCGGAGAGGGCTGGCAGCCCATCCATTATAGGTGCAGTCGGTTCAGTGGGGACTGCAAGGTGGCCAGTTGATGCAGCCACTGGGACATGTGCATACACACAGAAACACAATCCCTGTCGCCCTTGGTTCAATAGGAGATGCACTCACATCAGCAAATATGCGGCTAATACAGTTGGTCAAAAGCAGATGTTAGTATTTAAAGAGCCAAGATTCACTCCGTTTATTTTCCTTGAATGTGTGAACATTTTGAATCCGTCTATATTTGTACAAGAAATTCAATTTTAACAAGCTAGAAATAACAAGCTTAGCATTAAGACTATTTATAGGGAAATTAACAGCTAACAAAGCCGAAAGACATGATTAGGTGAAGAGTTTTTCTGAAGCTTCCCGAAAATAGATGGAACGTCATTTACCCAATAGGTATTTGTGTTTAGTGGCCTCTAACAAACGCGGAAATAGTGTGTTAATATTGTTAATAGTGCATAACCCTAGATGTCTGTTGGCTTTAACATCCCTGTCAATGGCAGCATGGCGGAGAGGTCCGACCAATGTGGAGGTTGTTCGACAGACCGCTGAGAACAGCCACATTAGAGGAGAGCAGTGAGATAACTTCATTAAAAATCCACACAGTTTCAATTTCCTACAGCAACTGCTGCACTGGAAGTTTTGCTTATACGAATATGGAAAGTAAACCCCGGGAACAAGCTTCAGTTTCAGCGGAAGGAATGCTGTAGGAGGCGTCACATCGAGTTACAAAGAGCCAATCAAACGGAGGCTAGCCCGGACTCATATGTATTCATGTGTTAAAGACGTTCCAACATCTACAATAGGTGGCCTTTCCAGTATGTTCCCGCCGTTCTTTCTTCTATGCGTTGCCATTAATTTCCTTCCTTCCTTCCTTCAGTCCATCTCTCCTCCTTTCCTTCCTTCCTCTGCACTCTCCACATCAGCTCCACTCCCCGGCTCCTCCTCCTCCTCCTCCTCCTCCTCCTCCTCCTCCTACCTCAGACTCATTACACCCAGCCACCCATACCCCAGCCTCTGCGCGAAGCTCTCCTCATATAATATGATGGCCATCTGCTAGGCTGAGCCACGCTTCCCAAAAGCCCCGGGGCTAGATGTTTATCTATCGTCCCCCCTCTCAAACTCCTTTAAGGATGCAAAACATATCAGCAATCATCGCCATTACAATTAGCACAGGTGCTGTTGAGCTGTAAAGTGATCAGGAGAAATGGGAGGAAACATAATTGAAGTGGATTAGAGCGGAGAGGTGGGAGGGGGGGGGGAAATGAAATAAAAATTCTGGAAGGTTGGACAGCGGCCCGTCTCTATACTGATGTTCGAAAAATTCACTGTGCTGTGATTAAAACTGGTGCAGAGCAGTGGTGGAAGTCCTGGCAAGGATTTTTTTTTTTTCTTTTTTGCAGCTGTCTAGTGTTTATCTAGCACGGCTTCTGTGAATGTGGTTTGTCACTGTGCAGCCAAAATCAGAGCCTTTTTTATACGTGTGTGTGTGTGTGTGTGTGTGTGTGTGTGTGTGTGTGTGTGTGTGTGTGTGTGTGTGTGTGTGTGTGTGTGTGTGTGTGTGTGTGTGTGTGTGTGCGTGCGTGCGTGCGTGCGTGCGTGCGTGCGTGCGTGCGTGCGTGCGTGCGTGCGTGCGTGCGTGCGTGCGTGCGTGCGTGCGTGCGTGCGTGCGTGCGTGCGTGCGTGCGTGCGTGCGTGCGTGCGTGCGTGCGTGCGTGCGTGCGTGCGTGCGTGCGTGCGTGCGTGCGTGCACTGTGTGTACAGTGCATGAGTGTTGCGGTGAAGATCAAAAACATGACAAACTCCACCTTGTATTCAGCTTGTCAGCAGCTACTGATAACATGGCAGCAAAATATTTGCGCACATGAATACAAATACATATAGATACAGCACCGAAATCCTGACACACCATTTTGGGTCCATGAGCAGGGGCTGAAATATTCTGCAGTAGTCACTCATGAAGAGAAATTCTTAATAATAAATATCTAGGCAATAATGAATGTGCTGCTGGCTGCAGTTGTCTTGGGGGCATGATATCTAATTTCCTCCCGATGTTTCATATCTACCTACTCCTGCATGTCGACACAGTCCATCATTACATCCAAAATGCAGGTTCCTATCACTTTTATTTATTTTTCAAATCAATATATAAATCAAAGCCCCGGACAGATGAGATCCGATAAATTACATATCGCCGGACAAATGCAGAATGCTAACTGTGGGCCACGAGAGGAGATTCCCATGGGTGCTGCCTTGTCTGCGCCGTGTGCTCGGGAAAAAAATCTACTAAATGTCATAATGAATCACAGCTAACTTGAATATTACTCAGAGCTGTTTTTAATACAAAAGGAAATACTAATCCAAGGCATGTGAATACGTTTTGTAGGATATCTTGTGTGATGAAATGTTCTAGAAGTGAGGGATCCTATTTTGCATCCCTTCTGACCACTTAAAATAAAAAAAATGTATTTGAGGGCGATTCATAAAAGAGCAGCAGAGCTAAAACCCTCCGTACACCAGCCACAGTATGTGAGTCACCCCCCTTCTATTTCATGCTCAGCCACGTGGAAAAGTAGGAGGGTTAGTGGAAGACGGGGGGAAAAAGACAGGGGCAAGAGGATAGAGAACCAGGTGAAACAGAACATATAGGAGTGGAGGCTCTGCAGCCTCACAAACCTGCAGCTGCCATGTTAAATCCTCACTGCGGACTCACATAGGTGCAGGGGGATAGCCAGTCATCTCGGGCATAGAGCCGTAACATGAAGGGTGGGCTCAGAGGGCACACACACACACACACACACACACACACACACACACACACTAAGAGCTTATACCTGAGCATGGCAGTCATCGCTATCAGCGGGGAATATGCTGCCATCAGTCCCCATAACGTCAGAGCACACCTTGGCGCTGACATCACATGACATGCATATGTGCAGAGGCAGCACGAGGCGATACCAGGCCAGGCAGAGGAAGGGGTTTGAAGGAGATTCCCACTGACAATGGTCCGGTTGGGGGGAAGTGGAGACCTCCGCGGCAAAGTGAAACAGCAGGCCACCTTCGCTACACAGGAACACAAGGAGAGCAGCAGAGCCACATGGGAACCTAGAAAAACAGAATAAAAGAAACGTCGGCTTATGTCAGCTGACATGCTGCACGTCAAAATGATAACAAGAGTTTTAATTCTCCATATTAGGAAACGATAGTGTCACACATTTTAAGTAGTTTAGTCTCGTCTATGTTACTAACCCTACTGTATTAGGCCATTGAAATGAAGCACAGTATTGGTCCATGGAATAGAAACGACGTAAGAGCTGCAGCAGATAAGGAAGACTTTTTTTTTATCATCCTCTAATCTGCTGATCATTTTGTCTTTTCATCATTAGTTTTATAAAATGTCAGGAACTAATGAATCACAAGTCCTAACAACCCCTTTCAGATATAGATTAAGATATTTGTTAACTCTTACCATCACATTAGACAAAAAAATAAGCAGCAAATATCCACCAGTGAGAACCTGGAACCAGGCAATTGTTGGCACTGGCACACTTTTGTTTGGGGAAAAAATAATAATAATAATAATAACAATAATGAAACCATTGATAATTGATTTTCAGTTAAACAACTACTTCATTAAACACCCACCCTCTTCAGCTGTAGACGACACGGCATATGCATTTTAACAGACGGTATTTGCTTCTTTTTCTTCCTTTTTTTTTTTTTAACTCTCTCAAATTGAAAAAAGTACACAGCTCTGAGCAGAAATAAATGTGTCCAACGTCTGACCTCCGTGTTTTGGTCGAGATTTTGGCAGCAGCATCGTGTAGGACTTGGGGATTATGGACGCTGGTGTAGTCGACTCTGAACAATAAAAATCCATATAATATATAAACCTTATTGTTTGTCTTCTTAGGTCAGAGGATGTGAAAAGGCAACACCTCTTACAGTCAGCGTGAAGAGTGTGAGTGAAAGTGTGACGTTCATGGACACAGGCGGCTGCAGAGCGCTCTGCACTGCTGTACACATGTAGAAGATCTGTGATGGCTGTGATGAACTGTGAGCTTTTTATTTTAACCCTAACCCTAACCCATCTTGGTGAAACTTTGGCCCTTAGTCAGATTTTTTTTTGTTGATCAAATACAATTCAAATAGTTAGTTTAAATATCATGTCTTTGCTCATCTGATGACTTGGTTAATTATAAACCCTAAGCCTTTGATAACCTGCCAGTTTGAGGTTAAAGTGGAAGGGGGGGAAAAGGGCATTTATTTAATATTCTACTTTATGTTTTCGATTCATATTATAAATGGGGTTATTCAGAGATTGAAAAGACTGAACAAAATTCCAAACCTCCAACCGTTTGACGTTTTCGGAACAATTACATTCGGTATGTTTAAACGCTACACTGGGAAACAAGATCTCATTTCGAAAACAATAGCAAAGCAGAAGGCAGTGGTTTTTAATATGGAGAAAATAAAGAATAAATAATCCAGTTGTCTGCAGTGCCCAACGCAAAGCAATTTAACGCATCAGTGGCAGCCACCTATTAATTTCCCGTAGAAGGAGCGAGGGGAGAGCCTGGGAGCACTGATTGGAGGGACGACGCAGCCGCATCATGCATCACTTTTGTCGCCAAACAAAGACACGCATGCAAATAAATACACACAAGGAGAAAATGCATGCAAGTCATAGTTGTAATGATGCATCTTTATCCCACAATGTCAGTGGTTGCACGGGAGAGATGTGACACCATAAGCCTAATGATAGTGAATTAATAAGGAAACCCTAAAGATAGAGGGAGGCCCATATGTGACTCTTGTCCTTAGGGGGTGACATCAATAATATAGGTCTCCTAGGTAGACTGTCGTCACTTCACCTATGCATTCGCTGCATGGACCAGTCCACTTTCATTAGGTACCTATAGCAGACCCCCCCCCCCCCAGCTTCCCATTTAACTAAAGAGGCCACGGCAGCACCGACGTCTCTGGCACTGATCCAGCAAACAGCACCGCTTTCGCCATAAGGGAGGAAAAGGCCGAGGCACCATAAATCCAGGGCAGTTTGGACACAGGACACGATCTGTCCCAATAACCACTGTTGTGGCAATAAACATGCAGGAGGAAAAAACCCATGAAAATCGGATCTTCTGAAAATATTATAACTGCTGAACTTCGTATTGTGTTTTTACTGCCATTACTTCTCCCTTCTCAGTGGTAAACAAATGTCTCTCATAAAAACGTTTAATATTTACCCACAAACAAAAACCAGTGTACCGGTGACACACCACTTCCCCTTACTTGGTAGATAGAGGCTGGACTCTCTCGCTCTTGCCGCCGCATTGCTCGCTATTCATTTGACCCGTCTCCTAGAATCAGTGCGTTTTGTTTAATGCATGGTTTTTCATTATCGCCATTGCCCGTCATTACTTTCCTCTTATTATAGTCAGGGGGACATTCAAGATAGTTCAGAAGAGCTGTTGGTGAGGGACAAACACACAGAGTCTTCTTTTTTTTTCCCCCAAAAGAAAGAAATGGGATGGGGGGGTGCCCCTCAGACATAATGTCTGTGTTTTCCTACAATTAATTAATGGGTCCCCAGCTAGTTAGCAGTAGGCAGCACTTGTTTCACCGTGACGAGTGAGAGAGGGCAGAAGGGGTTGGAGCCAGGCTCGCCTCGGTAGCTGCGGGCTTTTAGTTGTGAGCCGCTGGATTTGGACTATTTTTAACAAAATCCTTTTATGGATAGATAAATCTGATTTTATGCACGAAGAGTCTCCTGGGTTTCAATTAACTGGGGGTCATGCTGCAGATCTATCACAAAAAGAAAGAGGGAAGAGGAGAGAGAACGGAGGGGGGGGTGTAAAAAGAAAGAAAGGGAAGGGGAAAGCCTCTAATTAATAGTCTAATTAAACATTTGTGAAATGCATTATCTGCACTGCTGTTGTTTTTCTCTTTTTCCTGAAGAGCTACAGTTGCCTAATTGTCTGCTGTTTGTTTGTATCTTGGCACAATTGCTAATAATCAGTCAAAGACGCTATGTGTCTTCCTCTGGGTGCCACTTTCCACGAAACATTTGACCAACTTCGAAGATGGGTGGGTGGGGGTGGGGGGGGGGGGGGGCTCTACAGGTGACTCCAGAAACGAATTCGATTTCTCAAGACACGCGCGATGACAGCTCACCGCTGCACGGCGGAGGTAAATCCTGACACTCAGTTTTAATCACAGGCCAGGAGGCATGGCGAGTTGCTACACCTGAGGAGAGTCACATGAAGAGTGGCAAGCATGCAGGGCCTGAGAGAAAGAGAGAGGGAGGCAGCGAGGGTGAGAAAATCCATAATAGATTAAATAGTGCTTGGTCAAAACGCACAGCATGATATGTGCGTCTATCACCTCTGCACTCTCTCCGTTTCACTGCGATGCATATTTCTTCCCGGCCAGCCCGCTCCCTCATTGTTAAACTACCCACAGGGCACTTCTTAAGGGTTTGTAGTTGCTTACATGGAAACACACACACACACACACACTCACTCACCAGTACCTCCCCCCATTGCTACAATGACATTTCTCTCCCCCATTCAATTCTCAGCGTGTGCAGCAATAGCAAAGTATATTATGTCCATCTGTTTTGCGATTTCTTCTTTCTTTTTCCCCTCTGCATTGTGCGCGAATGATTCAGTTCATCGGAGCACGGAAACACACTCATAGGATTTTTTTGGGGGCCGACACTGTGCTGCACCGATGCGCAGGTCCATTGGATTGCAACACCTGAAATAACACATGCGAATACACAAGTCGTGCTGATCAAGCAGTCATTTGTAACGGTGTCTCGGTGACAGATTTCTCTGTAATTACCTTTTATTATCTCGGGCACTGATAGTCTCCATCACATATATGAACATCTGGACTGGTAGGGGGCGTGGCATTGTTACATTAT
The DNA here is from genome assembly GCF_022379125.1 of Scophthalmus maximus. Taxonomy (NCBI): domain Eukaryota; kingdom Metazoa; phylum Chordata; class Actinopteri; order Pleuronectiformes; family Scophthalmidae; genus Scophthalmus; species Scophthalmus maximus. The sequence continues at coordinate 6,883,829 of NC_061535.1, forward strand.
CATGTTCAAATCGTCCCTAACATGCTTGAATTAAAGCAGCTGAAAATCAATGTTGTTGTTTTAACAATGGCTCACATGACAACTTGCATGTAAAGCATAAAGTTGACTGTATATAAAAAAGGGTATAGTCACCGGGTTTCCAAAAAACTGAAGTCAATGTGAAAGTGCCTCACTTGTTGCAAAAAGAAGTCAGTTTCTATACAAATCTATGAGAAAATGATCGGACTTCTCATTTGATTTATAATGTCAATAAAAAAAAAAAAATTGTAAATTGTGGTCTGATTTAGATTAAAATAGAAGATAAAGCACCCCTATACATTGGAGCTTTTGTAAAATGATCTAAATGATTGTAATTTCCCTGCCTGCACCTTTTGATTCATTCCTACCGCAGCGTGCCTCCGTACAGCAGGCTTTTGTGGTGTCACACGCCAAAAGTGGCCGTGGGGAGGGACCAGATACAAACGAAGGGGGCAATTTCAAACGAAAACGCCAAACTCGCTGTCTGTCTGATATGGAAAAAGTGACTTCTCTGCTTGTGGGTGGCTTCAAGGTGCTCGAGAGGTGGCAGCAGCACTGAGCATGTCCAGACAGCCAAACTGACTCATTAGAGATCTCTCTCTCTCTCTCTCTCTCTCTCTCTCTCTCTCTCTCTCTCTCTCCATAAGCATGTGTATCTGGGCCCAGAAATTACTTAATATGATATATTAACATATTTCTCGCAGGAGCAGCAGGAGGAGGGTGCTCGTTGGAGACAAATTATCCAAATTAATTTCTAATTTAAATCCTATGGCTTTTATTATAAGCTGTGGGCGCCCTTGGTAGCGGAGACACAGTGAGGAAGGGAGGGAATGAAGGCAAATAGAGGGAGAGAGAGAGAGAGGAGTGAAGTCAAGGATGGAAGGAGGAATGAGAGGATGCCTTAATAACCGGGGCTGTTTCTTGCCCACAAACGAAATGAAAAAACCAAGCGGGATATGAAGACACGGGAAAGATTTAACTGTACATGGCCGGCTGAACTCGGCCCAGCTTAATTCAGCCATGAGACAACATCCCCAGAGAGGAAGATGAGAGAAAGGAAAATGAAAATGGGTCTAAAAGTTTGAGGCATACTTGTATCTCCCCTTTGCCCTAATTAGCGGCCTCGCATCCTCACTAAGCCTGAGAGGAAGTGGAACCCAGCGGCCGTGACCATGTGTTAATCTTGGAGAAATTGTTATGAGTCTGCACACAACAGCCCTAGGTGCTCATGGGAAAATGTAGGCCCGAAAGCAGGCCTGTGTGGAATGGTGCTGGAGATCTTTAGATGCTCAGTGACCAATTAAGACGCCTTATTTTGGTCAGATAAAATACAGGGAATCGGACAACGTCCTCTGTTCATAATCTATGCTTATTGAGGCTTAGCTGCAAGTCGTCTTGTCAAGGGCTTGGCGGCTACAAACAGTTATAATGTGTGGTTGTAATTTACAGTTTTGGAAAATAATTCTAAGATAATCAGAGAAAATGTCACTCTGATAAAAGTGCGTGTTGTATTGTGTAACATATAGGTCAGCGGGCTTCTGTCACACTTTGATTTTAATAAAACACAAGCTCAAGTCTGGAAAATCCAGTTAAAATGGAAAACTGACAGAGCAATCACGCCTCCACTTGAAGGAATTATTAGCCATTGTGATATATTGTTCTACGTCCTTCACTGTCATATAAGTGCCATTGTGCATTTGTGTTACGGTGTGTTCACTCTCAAATTAAGCATGAGGCAGGAGCTCTGGATGATGAGGTTCTGTCAAAAGTTATCCCATTTTACATAAAAATCTGATTCTTAAAACGGAGCGTTACGCAATATAAATGTAATTTGACCAAAATAAAAAAAAATCCTTTCGTCGCGACGTTTCATCTTAAAACTCATGTTTCTCTCACTGGCTATTACACCGTGTTCCTCAAGGCCAACTGTGAACAAAATTCCAACTGCACGTGTCCCGCCTTTAAAGAAGAAATTAGAAGACAACTTTGTAGAGTACAAACAAGGACTCCTATAGGGGTTTGCATCAGTATGTAAACAACCAGTGTATCCGTGGATGTGTTCCTTGTTAAGCTGTATTATCCAGTGACGCTCTCTGCGTCAAGCATGGTCTTGTAACCGCATGTTTAATCACCAATCTGCCCAGGAGCCTACAGCATGTTTCGTCTAATATCAAATAGTGGCACAGCTCACCGTGTAACGAGCAAACACCCGCTTCCCGACACAATGACACGCGCACACAGCCCCGCTGCTCCGCCCTCCAAACATGGCGTGGCGGAGCAGCGGACATGGACGCGTTGCTGCTATTTCGGCTCTCGGGGACGAGGAGGTTTGTGGCGCCTGTGTTTCAGTGTTGTCTTCTTTTTTTCTTCCTTCAGCTCGGGGACAGGCATGGCGCTGTAATTAAGGACAGAGGGAGGAAGATGTTCGTCAGATGCAGTGTCCTCATTAGTGTAAGTTCCACCCGGAGGTGGCGTTGAGCAGCGGACACCTAATGAGACGCATATTCTAATGAAGGCGGGGGAACCAACGGGAGAGGGCCCCTAAATTTGGGTGAGTGGAAAGTCTTCTTTTGTGTATTGCACAATTTATATACATTCCCTTCTCTGTAGGGTGTATGAATTGTAACTGTATACTGGAGTAGGTGAAAAGAGATTGTCTAATACGATGATCTGTGTGAGGTCATTGAGCAAAAGATACTATTCAGTTCTACTTTCTTACCTTTTTTCCTCTCTCTCTTTCCCTCCGATCTGTTCATTCAGTGCTCAGATGATAAGCACAGCATTTTAAGCCAGGCTACAAATCACTGTGAAATACTGTAAGCAGTCAGCCAACCATACAGACACTGTAGGGGCTCACCTGCCCTATGGCTAAAGACGACTATAGCCTACACACACACACACACACACATCGACAAACTGTCTCACAGCATGCCACAAGTACTGTACAGGTAATCTCACTTAATCATCTCAGAGGTCAGTGCAAAGTGAGGTGGGGCAGTAATTGCTGTGCTGAGCTGCAAAAACTGAACTAGGGGGAGAGGGAGGCAGAGATAAAGAGAGGGGGGATGAGAGAAGAGAGTGGAGATGGAGAGAAAGGGGGAGTGTGTGTGTGTGTGTGTGTGTGTGTGTGTGTGTGTGTGTGTGTGTGTGTGTGTGTGTGTGTGTGTGTGTGTCTGTGTGTGTGTCCGTGTGTCCGTCCTGATGGGTAGACAGGGAATGCTCCACGGAAGTCCTCTCAGAAAGGGTGTTTCATATAAAAACAATCCACTTACTGCTCTGTTATTTATGTGTTTTTCAAGTGCAAAAAAGAAAGGAGATGCAACAAGAGAGTAATGCTGAGTAAAAGTGGAGGAGGGAGACAAACGGAGGAAGGGAGAGAGTGACAGCGTCTCTACCCCGGGGGGCTAACGGGGGCCGGCCTGCCCTGGCCTGCCGCAGCCGACGAAGCAGGTACACTGTGGGGTGATTTAAGGTGAAAATAACATCCACTTTGGCAGATGGACGACGTCCCTCCCGTGGCTGCAGATGCTTAATGAATGAAACATTAGTAAACACTGCTAAGCTCAAGATTAGAGATTGCTCTTGCTGATAGCAGGCGGAGAGGAGTGAAAAAAGCGACGAGTGCCCAAAAGTGTCTTAGAGCAGCGCCACCACCCACAGATACACACACACACACACCACTTTCTTCTCCCTCTCGTCACTTTGACTGGATCGTCCAATTCTTTTATTCCTGCTCAGCACTTTTGAATAAAAGATGAAAGAGAGGAGAGGGGAGCCTCAGGGGGCAAATATGTATCGGCCTGTGTGAGAGTGTGATTTTTTTTTGGGTCATCTGACTCTGTTGCCATCAGACCAAATAATATGTGTACAGCAAGGTGTGCCGCCTGCAGATATGCACAATACATATGTGCATACAGTACATATACTGGCAAGGCCTGAGATAAAGCACAGTAATGGTTTGGGAAATATCATAACTGTGTCAAATAAAAGTAGGGTTAAGGTGTGTTGAGGGTTAAGCAGCTATGATCACTTGGTTTAGGTTTAGGGAGAGATTGTGGTTACCCAGGCATTTGAAAGGACTTGACCTGCCGTCTCCTTTATGAAATTTAAACATCCCATCCATTCACTTGCTTTTCCAATGTGGATATAATTCCTTGGGAACATAATGATATATTGGATTTTTTTTTTTTTATCGAATCTCAATGTTAATTTGTTTGATGCTATGCTATCACTACTTATACAGTATTATTATTATTATTATTACTGGGATGTGTTTCTCCGTATTTGGTGCATCTTTACCGCGTTACTCCCACGTATACAGTAACCTCAATGCCTCCTCTACGCAGACAAACAAACACAGAGGGAGACATCCACTGAAGACCAAACTATAAACTGAAAGCTGGCTGGGTGTGCAACAAGGTCGGCAGAAACGGCAATTTACTGTGACCAAGGGGAAACCGCCAAAGTGATATCATTGGCTAACAACACTAAATAGGACAATAGCGAGTCAGAGGGGACACAACAAGAGGAAGGGCTCACTCACCTATTTCTAATCACGGACATGTCTTTGGCAGAGACGGAGCGACACACAAGGACACACAAGCGGGCCAGACCTATCTTTGACTCTGGAGGGGACGACAGAAACAAACAAGGGCACAGAGAAGAGTTGAATATACGTGGAGTGAAAGGGACAGAAAGAATGAAAAAGATTCATCCCCATTTATAGTCATGTGGTGTCGCAGAAGCTGTCACTAATCAGCGAACGCTCCCAGCATACACCTAATATGTAAATACGGATTTGCGGAGCTCACTCCTCGTGCCCGAAAATGTCAGGGGACTTTTTTGTTGTTGTACAGACATAGACTAATGTGAAAAACGCATCAAATCCATTAATGACATCGAAGACGAAACACGAATTTCAGTTGAGCATTGATGGTTACTATAATGTACATGTATAACACAGTGTGACTTCAGAGTCATATTAAGTTCACTGGGCTAAATTATGCCGGGCTGAATTTACCCATTTATATGACTCTTTTTATGGCTGATTCAAAGCTGCCTAGCTAATCAACGCTCTATTACAAAGCTTCTCCGTGGCGGCGGTTTGATTGGCTTCAATTTACATAATGGCGGAACGCTGAGAAACGTGAGGCCTCAACTGCTTCCCATTTCTCCGCCGCGCCGATTAGATAGGTTTATGGATTTGAAACATGTGCAACGCATCAATTTTATTTATTTCATTATTCATTCATTGGTCTATTGCGCCCGGGAACAAGCAAGTTGTCGGTCTGTGACAATCATGTGGGGAACATTGCTGCCGTCCTGGACTCCGCTCAGTGCCGGAATCCAATTTGTGTTTGGAATGAGAAAATAGTTCAATCTGCACGTGTAGACCTATGGAAGTGACACAGATACACACATGCACACACACACACCATCACATGCAGGGTCTTGTGCACACAACATGACACTTATATTATTCATGCATTACAATGACCATCCTCACACTATAACAAGTGAATAACAGCTAATAGCCTACAATTAGGTACATTTGCTTAGATTAAATTCATCAGTCATTATTTATCTGCTCTTTTTTCCATCGCAATGTTATCCTCTGCTACAGCTGCATGTTGTCAATAAGAGTCTATGCTTGCAGTCCTGTTAGGCTAAACAGTGATGCTTGGAGCTAAATGCTAAAGAATTAATGCTAAAATGCAGATTTTGAGAAAGTATACCACCAGATATTATATTGTATTATCTATCATACACTGTCACTAAGTAGGTGTGAAAGTATGCTAACATTTAAAGTACTGAGGGTGATGAAATTGTATCATTGGTTTGGCTGTTATTAAGTTATAAACCTAAATATTGGACAAATTGAAATGTTGTTAATCAAATAATTAAAATTATCATCTAAAATAACGAATGTAAAACTATTGGAAGACGCACGGACGGATTTCCACTAAACTTGGAAGGAATATTACTTGGGAGGGCATCTCCAGATGTTTAACTTTAAGTTGGGCTGGTCACAGTTCTACTATGACGCAACAATGCAAAACCACTAAGACCTTTTATGATGTGCAAAAGATTTGTATCATTATGAAACTCTGGCGGCAGAAATATATTATACATAGTGTATATAGTAGCCTATGTACAAGGTGTGTGCAGCGTATGCATGGCCCCTCATATGAGTTTTCATTTTTGAGCTGAAAACAGATTTAAGATTTAGGTGTGGGTTAGGGTTAGTCAAGCTGTAGTTATGGTTAAGGTTAGGAAAATAATTTTGAGTCAATGCATTGTCCTCTAAAGTCACGGACACACGACTGCCGGAGGCACCTCAGCAGGAATCTCTGCAGTCAAATGATTTCACATTACCTTTTCTCCTTGGCTATCTAATGCTGCTCTTACAAAGAGCAGCATTAGAGGATGGTCATACATGCTGCGGACACGCACATTACACACACATACCCAGCCGGCCCACTCATATACCTATATAACCAACAGCATTAAAAAAAACGTCAACCGGTTTGAATGCTGTGGCCAATAAAGGTGTGGGCTATTGTGAAAGAGTTTGAGTTGAACCAGCAGTAGTGTGATGAAAAACTTAATTTGTATTTTCTATATGAACAAGCTAATCAAGTTTAGCTATCCTCAAAAAAAAACTGAAAGCACAAATTGTCAAACTTTGATCATCTGTCAGAAGTAAGTAAGTGAGCCTCTAAAGCCTTTTATTTCTTTGTAACACCTTAAGCTGTTTATTTGTCATTAGAACGTCTGTATTTCAACACAACACACACACACGTGCACACACGGACACACATGGCATCAAAGATCCCCTCTTCCTTGCTCTGTGTCTCATGATCAAGCCTGAAAGTCAAGTGGTGGAACGTATAAAACCAGTAGAGCAAGAAGATCAGAATTACCAGAGCAGCGAAGCTTGGGGCGCAAAGCCCCGATGTGTTCCCCCCCCCACTTCCTCCCACTCAGTCTTCCTCTCTCATCTGATGCCACATGAAGCCTGGCCCAGGTAACTGCACTTTTTTAATGATGCCATTTGCCTAATGCCTTCTTGTGCTTGTCAATCTGTCTCACATTATCCCTCATCTTGCCTGTCTTGCTGTATCACCCGCGCCCCTTGACTCCGGCACACCAAAGAGCCTTGCCTGAAACATCGCTGCAGTGGCCCATTAGGAGCAATCCTCCAGACTAGATTGGTGGGAGACACCTCGTGAAAAAGGCAAGGATGAAACAACAGCGAGCAATAACAAAAACAGGGGAGAGGAGGATGGTGATGGGCATATCTTTTATCGTGCAACTTCCCCTTTCTGCTGATCCAGGAGGTTCCACCAGGGCACAAATTGGGTGAGTGAGTTGAAGCGGGGGGAATCTGTAAAGCCACGAGTTGACAGCTCATGTTCAACCTCTCTCTTTCTCTCTGTTCCTTTCTCTCGGTCTCTTTCTCTGTCTCTGTGAAGCACGTCTGCCCCTGTCAATCTACTCAAACTTTCTTCTCACCTTCTCTCCATCAATACATTTTCTCCGGACTTACTTCCTCTGTCCGCATCCCTAATTTCTTCCCAGTGAGATGTCTACTCTCAAACATATTACCTCAAATCTACCTGTTACTTGATGCAACCCTGAAACAAGTTGGCTGACAGCGGGGTGAGGGCGCTGTAATTGGTGTTACCGTGCCACGGTTGATCTGTTTTTCGTGGCCTTGTCTGACAAAACACGCAGCTATGAGACACGAATCCAAATATTGCCACTCAATCATGTTCGGCTTTTCTTCATCGCAACATTGGCGTCGCTCGTGTCTGTTCGAAATGGAGGAACGCAAAATACCACCTGCGGTGACGACCAAGAGGATGCAGGTTTATCTGGCAATTGTTCAAGTCTGACTTTGCACGTGCATAATTGAATGAGCAGGGACAGTATGCAAAGTCACGTACACAAACATCTAACTAACTACTTCCTTCATTTCTACCGCCCCAAAACATACACAGATATAGGAACCATTCGTTTTTTACTTAGCAAACAATGGAACAAAAGCATGCACACTCATTCGTCTCTACCGCCAACACGCACGCACACCTTTCATCTACAGCACACGCACAAACACGCACATCCGCAGCACACATATCCCAAAAGAGGCTTTTATGACAGGGTGACATGGAGTCGGCTGGATGAATAGTTTGATCGCCCCGGGCGGGCAGGGGGATAGGATAGGCCATAAATAGGATTGAAGTTTAAATGGAATAATGCAGCCTGAAAAAGAGCTAGGAGTGGGGGCAAACCCAGAGGTAACATAGGGGTGACAAGTTCGCCTGGAGAGAAACTGAATCAATAAAAAGACACCTTTTTTGGGGGGCTGCTTGGAAGCAAGAAGAAAGAGGTGTTCGAGACAAAGTTGGAATATCATACAATGGCACAGTGAGGAGTGCAGATCAAGAGCGTTGTTTTAGTTCGGGCAAACAGCAGAAACGTATCCTCGGGAGCAGCGTTTCCACTTCACTCCAGTTTGCGTCCGGTTCACTGTAGTGGGATCACTACATGACATGGTCGAGGGCTGATGATGAGTGGACTAATGGGTTGGCAGGCCGGTGTTCGAGTGCGAGGGGGGTGATCCCAGTAGGTCCACATTAAGAACAGAGCACCGCCTTTGTTGCAAGTCATTAGACAACCTTGAAGCTGATGGCATGAGCAGCGAGAAGATTAATATCCAACAGTATCCAACAACAGGGCATTTCATGGGATGTTCATGTAACGGTTGCATGCATTGTGCTGTATATTTAGTTAGTTGGTTGGTTAGACGGTTTGCTAGTTAGTTTAAGCCACACAGCAACCTCACCATCTACCAGGAATAAGTTTACTCGAGTGAACGTACACCTGAATATCTTCTACAGTACGACTGCACTGTATGTGGTATGTGCTTCTTTGTTACGTGTCTTTCGATAAATGCGCAAATGTATGTGTATGTCAGTGTGTGAAATATTATAACACAATACTGAACTATGACTAAATGAATGCCGGATGATAGTCGCTTTCATCTGTATTCTTTGAGAGGGTTCTATTTTACAACCACTCTTTTAAAATTCTGCATTGAAATCATCATCTTTGTGGGTGGGAGTTTGGGTTTCCGTGTCTCTTGGGTACTACATGACTATAGCTAGAAACTGCCAATCAAAATAAATTGGAATTTCAAAGTTTTTTAAATTATAGACATGAATCTGTGCACGCAACCTCCCTTTCCCTTTGCCCTCTCTGCGATTTGAATCGATAAATAACACGCCTCAAGACCATGCTCCCCCAACAACTGCAGCTGTACCAGACATCAACAACCCACCCAGTCACTGTATCTGAGTTAGTACAGTCCACTTTACCATTTCTCAAATCAATGATCTCAGTTCACCCTGTAAGTGTTTGCTAACAAGGCCTGGATGTGGACAATTAGATTGTATACAGGGGATGACCTTGATTGTCACTTTAGTATTGCTGCACCACACCGCCTCTCTACACAGTGACAGTAGCAACTTGGCAACTCCTCGGCACGTCAGGTAAATATGTTTCATGTCTGTGATTATTAAAAGGGACGTCCAACATTTTTTCCTAACAAGCTTTAATGCGGGACCTTTTTCGTGCCATCTTGTCTTCTTCTGTTCTTCCTGGATAAACTTGGCTTCTATAAACTTGAATGTGATCGAGCTGTCGAACTGATGCTACACAAATGGAAAGAAAAAAAAGAAAGATGAAACGTCTAGGTCATGCAGCAGTTTCGGGCAAAATGAATACAAAGGCAACTTCTTCTCTTTTTTTTTGGCATCAATTATGACCAAAAAGGGCTTCATTTTACCTTTGTTTCTCAAGCCCAGCTGTGTCAGCCACATTTTGTAGATGAAACAAGATGTACCTATTGTTCACCATGTTATTATTTCCTTACCATTGATAGATATCCATTAATATCCTGTGTCTTAAGCACAATATTATACAATTTTTTAAATGGTAAAATGTTTTTATATTGCTAATGGAGGGCAATGTCCCCACAGAATCACGCTGTGCATTCAGGTTCAAACCTGCACTATACTCAGTCACCCGTGTCATCCAGTGCCACCCACTGCTGCCAGCTAATAATTCTGGTGCCCAAGCAGCATCAGTCAGTCCTCACCTCCATGAAATTAGGCATAAAACATTAATAGAGGCAGATTAGGTTTAAACCCAGACTAATGTGGCATGAAATGCTGAGGCCATGCTCTGGCAATTAGAAGCTTTGAGAACTGACCTATTTTAAACTGGCTGCATCCTGAGTTCTTGCTTTTTAATACAACTCCCTTACACAAATATATACAGTATATATATATATATGCATGCTATATACACAAATAAATAAAACATTTCCCAGGTATATACAGTTTATATATATATATATATATATTTCCTTTTTTAGGAAAGTAAATCTCTTAGAGTAGGGATAACATTTGCCCCATAAATGTCAATACCACAAGTGTAAGAAAGTTCATAATAACAGTAAAATCAATTAGTGCACAAGCTGTCTTTGCATCAATGCCACATTATGAGAACTGACCCTGTCTGCGTTGGGTTAATCAACTCAAGGTAAAAAACAAAACAAAAGGGTTGTTAATGTGGTTGTATTTATTTGTTTCTTTAGAAAGCGGAGTTGGACATGAGTGGAAACTGAACAAAGACAGATAGACACAGCACTGTCGGATGTTGGTGTTAGTGCTCCTCGTCAAACACACACATCGAACACACATATGCACTGCGAATGCGCAAACAACAAACGTAAATCGAATGCACATCTTTTTGGCACACACACGCTTGTGCGGTGACATAGACAGACACACACCCCCCATCCTCAGTAGCAGACAGCAGGGCCCTGTCTCCGCTCACGGTGGAGCATGAATCTGCAGCGTAGTGAGAGCAAACGATTTGAGGCATATGACAAGTCCTTGTGGATTCAAAACAAAGCACTGTCAGAAACACTCTGCCTTGGCCAAGCAGCCTGCTCCCTGCTCCGCTGTGCTCCGCATGCGGCGATACAATCCTCGAAGTCCAAGACGAAACCCATCAGCATCCTTTCACATCGTTCTGTTCTTTGCCCCCACAAACGGCTGTGGACTCCGTGTGTGCTGCCGCCATCAGAGTGGCTGCGGCAAATTTGCCTGCAAGGCTAGAGAGGGGGCCCACAACACCCGGGAGACTGAGTCCATTCACATTATCCACTATGGGAGAAGCCGCGTGGCGGGCCAGGGACGGAAGAGGGGGAGGGAAGAGCAGGAGGAGAGGGGGAGGACAGGAGGGATGAAATAAAAAGAAAGTGGTGTGTTTGCATGTGTGTGGAGAGAGACACATAGAACTTTCAGGGGGGTATGCCTACATACTGTGAAAGCTTCCTAAGAGGTTTTCTCACGCAAACTTGCTCAATATGCTGCTGAAAACGTTCATATTTTAGTGATAATCAAACTGGACATTGATAAAGGTTTGTTTTGAATTGTGCTTACTACTACTCGTAGACTTAAAAGACTGATACCACTGCCATATCTGTATAAATAAGTAAATGACAAGTTGTTTAGTTAAGCGGCTGCTGAATATTTAGATATGCGAGTTACATCAATCTTCTCTAAATCCCAGCAGGAATGTGAACAAGCATTTTTTCCAAAAATGTATATTTCTTTAAGCATCATTTCACATACCGAGGAAAAAGGTATTTTTTATGCTTTATACCACATCTAATCATATTCATTTTGTTTTCGAGTCAGCTGAAGAGACGTTATGCAGCAATTTGTGGCTACTAAAATATCATAGATCAAGAGATGTGCGCTCCACTAATGGCATTCTCTCTCTGTTTGCATCATAATGACAGTTGGCTGCTTAAATTAAAGAGCGCTCTGATAAAAGGGAATTAAATACTAATTGCAGTATCATAATAGTCTTAAAAGTCTAATTCAATTATCAACACAAGGGGTGTAAAAGGTAGTGTAGTGGGGGGAAAGAAATGTTATTGAACATGCAGTGCCATGTCAAATGAGTCTCCCCATTATCTAGAGTCAGAAACTATTTCCAAACTGGCCCTGTGACAAAACAAAACAGTAAAAAGAGCCTTTTTTTGCCGTGTTTGCTCCGGGGCAGTGTTAGACTCTAGAGTTTCCCTTGTATGTAGCTTGCTAACCTCAATAATCATAAGCCAACAAACTCAAATAAGCAGTTTCTCTACACAAAACCAAAAACATTAGTCCACTTTATGTTCCTTTGGATATTTTTGTTCTTATCTGTCATGCCATTGTTCCATTGGTATGAACACATAACAATCAAATCTAGAATCAAGACAGACATGGTGCATTATGGATGCACCATATGGGAGGAAGGCATAATAATTCTAATCCCCATTTTATAGTGTTTATGTTATTATTCACTAACAACAATATAAGTAGAATTGTCAGACTGAAACAAAGCATATAAGTAGCCTTATAACAGGAATAATATTCAAAGATACCTCAAAGACCATTGCTCATTTCCCTCCCTCCCCCAAAACATGATGGATGGTTTTTCTTTGCACCCCACAGGGAGATATATAATGGTGTTAAAACAGGGATTGTTGAGTTCCATGTAGACCTCTTCTCAAGACCCTGGAAAATGAGTCTCATAATCCTTCACAGCAGGCAGGAAGGATCCACTCAGTATGGACTCGCCGCTGCCTGAATCAACATGGCCGCTCAGTCTCTGGTTTCCGACTGACGTGCAAATGAGATTCAAGTATGCATGGTTGTAAGGCGGATGTAAAAAACGCATAAACATGTGCACCGAAATTCTGTCCACCATCCACCCCCTCTCTCTAAACATGCTGCTGATAGTATTTTTTTCCTCCTTGATCTTTTGTATGTAAAACGGATGATCACAGGAGACGCAGAGCCGGCTGCAGCACGCTGATGGTGGTGCTACACCGCAGAGTTCACAACAGAGTCGACCCAAGGCCCAGGCTAACGACTCCTTGCCAACCAAATGATGATAAACATGAGCTCTCCTTCCACCAGTGAGTGCGCATTACTTAATGACGTTCAATGGCAGTAGTGAGCGGAAAAGACAACAAATATATTATACCAATTCATCTTAAATGGGCCTCCCTAAGGAAACCCATCTGAATTGTAAATTCATGCATGGGCCTCATTTTTCATATTTGGCAAGGGTAAAATTCCATAAACTGTGTACTTAATGTGCAATGCTTTTTGCATATTTACATCTTTATGGGCTCTTGCTGGGGTGTGTATGTATTTATTTATATGAAATGTGCAGCACTTACCCATTGTCAGAAATGGACTAGGTTTAGATTTATGTCTTTGAGCAGCAGCATGCCACAGGTCAAACTCCTAATAGTTGGTAAACATGAAGTCTGAAGAAAGCAGAGATACTAAAATGTGCTTATTTATATTGAATAAATCTCAATATGTTCAGGCTCCATTACCGTTATCTCCTACATCCTTGCCTATTCAATATTCATTCAAGGCTGTGCCTCCAACTGGAGCTGCAACTTCTGCATTATTGTTATTCTTCCACACTATGGTTAACAACTAACTTTGTTTTTTTCCTTCATTATTATTCTCAGAATCAAAAGTTTAGTCAGTTGAGTCATTTCAGTGTTTTGGGGGGGATTATAAAGTTGTACACTCAGGTGGCCACAAAGACCTTTTTATATACAGAGACCAGTGATTAGGCAGAACCTAAGAAATCTGTAAGCCTTAATATGCAAGAATAGCTGGTATCAGGTCCGTTACTTAGAAATCAAGTTGCCCTTTGAGAGACAAATTGCAACAGACCACAGGCCAAGCAGCGAATGAATGCTGGCCGGACTTAAAATGATTGTGAGATGGATACCTGGCAGCCACTTTTGCTGCTGAGACAGGTAAAACCCTATGGATGGGAAAGGAGTTGGGAGGTAGGGAGACAAAAAACAAACGGCCTGGTGACAACTGTGCCAACGGCCTTTCAGCAGGTCCAATTTAAACTGCCTGGACCAGAAGGTCCCCTGGGAGAACTGGAATGGAGCATAAGCACACACTTACACAGACCAGACACACACACACACACACACACACACACACACACACACTAACACACAAACAAAGACTTCATAACTGTGTACATTTAGGTCGTGGATATTAAAGTAAAATTGCATCTAATGTCATCGAGAACTCTATTAGGAAAACCTCTACACCTGCTTAAATCTGGCAATTATCCTGTCCTGAAGTACAGTATATTAACTTAATGTCAGGAGTTTCAGTCATTTTTCCGTACCCGACGGGCTGGTCGAATCTGGAGGGAGATGGGCTGCAACAACAGTCTGGTTTCAGTCCTGCCAGCCAGGAAGAAAAATCTGACAATGCAGGGGGCACGTGTTCACAGTGGACAGTAGAAACTGTGGGGGTTGTTTCAGTCCACACCTGGATCACAATCTCAAAGGAACGTTTTGAATGTTTTGAGGCTGTTTTGAGAGCAAAGGGGGGCCCTATCCAGTATTATTATCGTCTCCCTGATAAAGTGCTCAGTTGGTATACATCTGTTAATGTAAATATGTACAAGAGAAGGTTATTTTTTTCAAGCTAAACAATTAAAGGTTCATGCAGTATGGTTTTATATTAGAACAAAACAATTATCAAACACACCACCTCAAAATAATTTCCCCTGAGCATATTTTAAGTACTGTATATTAAGACAGACTGCTGAGTCGCTGAACTCTGATCATTTGCAAGCCGCTACAGAGCTTGAGTCACTCATCTGAGAATGAGGAAATAGAAAGAAAAGGAGACAGAGAGAAGAAGAGAAATGGTTTGATTCCCTCTGGGCCCACCCATGCTCACAGTGCTCTAGCGACTGTGGATAAAAGCGTCCAAAAGAGGGCATGTGTATCTCCTCTGTGAGTCAAATTTGAAAGAGATTGAACCTATTCTATTTCTGAAAATGTGATCCGTGGGTTGTCTGGGTGGGTGTAGCACTGAGGGCTGGTAATGGGGAGGTTTAAGTGCATCTTATATACACACACAGCCTCATGGCTCAGCATTCAAACCCTGAAAAACAGCTCAGTAAATAGAATGGAGCTGGCAGAGCTGCACGCTTGAAAAATGTCTAAAACTGAAATTGTCCGTTTTCTCTCTTTCAAGAGAGCGACCTCATTGATTTTGATAGTGTACAACATTTAGGGGAAAGCAGTGTTTGTGTGTCATTTGAAAATCTGAAATTACAAAAAGCAGACATTACTGTTCGTTCAAGGAATGGTTTTTCATTTGCAATACATTTACATTAATTCATTTAGCAGTTGCTTTAATGAAAAAAGCAACTTACAACAGGGACAACACCAAAACTTCACAGTAGGAGACCTTGAGGTGAGTGCTAAGTGCTTGATCTGTTAAATAGGGCCGGGTAAAGATGAGGTAAAGATGTGCAATGGAAATGCACAGGTAAGTGCTAGATAGAGAGGAGATGCTCTAGGACTAGGTGCTCTCAGACTAGATAAGTCCTCCGGAGGTTCTTCAAAATAGTGAGGGACATCCATGTTCTGATAGAGGTAACTTGCTCCACAATCGGAGAACAGTCTGGACTGTGACTTCCTTGTGTGCGGGGATTGCATTCCCAGACGACGCTCTTTGGAGGAAAACTGGTTGACAAGGAGCATAAGCATGTATGATTGAATTCAAGTAGATGGGTGCCGTCCCACAATTTACTCTGTAGGCAAGCATTTGAGACTTAAATTTGAAACGGTGGCCAGTGGAGGTCGATTAAGGCATTTAGGACCATCTAAGTGTTTCACGGTGCATGAGGGGAAGTCGCCAGAAGGGAATTGGAGTAGTTGAGGTGAGAGCTAACCATGGCCTCTACCAAGAGTAGGTGAGCATACTGGCTCAGGTATAGTTCTATAGTGCAAAGTTGCACAACTGGTGGACAGACATGGTTAGGGAGGGATTGCTGGTCATCAAACCTGACACCCAGGTTTCCCGCGACCTTAGTTGGGGTGAGAGATGTAAAGCAGTTTAATTGAAAGTGCATTCCATCATCCATGTGGGTATATTTGAGAGACGAGCCGAGATTTGCGCCGAGACCATCGGGTCATCTGGTGGGAATATCAGGTATGGTCTGCCTAGCATTGATATGAGAGACCTTAGATGATAATTGGGCCCAAGGAAGTTGCAAAGAGAAGGGGCTCCAGCACCAACCCTTGGGGGTACCCTATGGGGAGGGAATGGTATAATGACATTCGTCCTTGCCATGACATATTGAAGGAGCACCTAATGAGATAGGATGTAAACTGGGAAAGAACTTTGCCCAAGATATCTACATCGGAGAGTACAGGCAGTATGTATGTGGTGGTTAACTGTATCAAAGGCTTTTGGGGAAAAGGTGTTACTTGAGCCTTTTAGACAGAAACAGCAACCACAGAAAGTGTCCAGCCTTTAGTGCAAGAAGAAATAACAACATATAATTATCTTTCTATTCTGCTGTTCCAATCAGCTCTACAGAGCTTCACGATAATTATTTTTCATTCATTTAATAAATTGATCATGTGCTAGAAAGAAAATGGGTGCTAGTGTTGCTCAGTATCTGTTAGATGTGTAACACATACTGCAGACGCTAACCCCTTGATTTCTTCCTCAGTCTCCGATGTGGGATGTGTGTCTCAGTGTCAACAGGGGGGATTGGTTTGTCTTGTTAGATTCAAGGGCTGTTGAGGCTTTCAGTCACCTTGAAAGTGCTGAACAACGCCCTTCTGACCCATTAAATAGCACATAAGCACTCAAACAAACGCACAGGCACACTTCTGTGCTTTTCGTGATTCCCACAGTTGAAGGCATGTCAAAGCACAACTGAGAGGCTAGCCTCTTGTAAGTCACCAGGGTGGACGTAAGCTGTCATACACACACACATCCCAGAGATCTCTGTAGCTTTGAGGGAATCTGCTGAGGCAGAGTAAAAAAGACGACATGTATGCAGTGTGTGTATGTCCTTTGTGGGAGGACGGTTGAGAAGGTGGGTTTGGCCTGTGCATGACACTTATTTTACAAAAAGATATCACAGGATGTACAGTGTTATAATTGTTCTAAAAGTATTATACAGTATTGATACAGATATTACAACTTGATTTCCTGTCACCTTTCAAAGTAAGCACCATATATATATTAGCTCATTACAAATGTAATCCTCAAGTGGATAATTGTGATTACCCAGTATGTAACATGGAAGTCAGAGGTCTCTGTTTTCAAAGATGCCTCAGGTAAAACTAATAAACATCATGTGAGGGGTAAACAAAGGGTTAATTAGAACCCCCCCAAACTCGTGCGCCTTGACCAAACCAGTTTCCGTGCCAATGCACTTACTACTGTCGACTCCTGAAACATCCCTGGATGATGTCATGTTGTTATATACATCTACATCAATTTTTTTTCTATAACTCCCTTCATATTTTCATCATAATCTCCTTTTTTGCATTTGGATGGCACCAGATATATTGGTTGCCTCGACCCCTTTTACCCAGCCCCCATGGCCCCTGGGTCTCCTCTACAGCCCTGCACCGCCCCTGCCCACCAGTTAGCCAGCAGCCATCTGTCTGTTCATTCGTCTCCATGCCCGGCTCATTTGGCCGCTCAGTAGGGCTCTGTTGATTCTCCATCGCTGGTGAGCCCTTCTTATCAGACCCATGCAGAGGGCCTAATTAGTCTGTGGGCTTTCAGAAGCGCCTGGCAGCTCCTGGAGCAGCCTGACATACACTAGAGCTGGGGTTAAGAGGTGGCCAGAGGGGCCTTAGAGGTGGTTCACCCGATCCCCTCCAGCAAAAATAGAATGGGAACAGAGCAGATTGATATGGGGGAGCATTAATATTCTAGTTTTTGAGAATAAAAGACAGTGGTGTCTTTCATTGTGGTTGGTCCAATATTGTTGTATACATCAATAAACTTTTCTCGACAACTGCCAGTCCCATCGACTTCTAACTTGGCGGGTGTTTTGCTGTGGCCCCAAAGAAGTACACGTGTCGTCTTTGAAGTGTTTTTTTTAAGTAGTTTTATAAACCCAGCCTGGCTCAACAAAGGGCATAACTACATGCGCTCAAATCAGGGACCTGACTCGGCCCTCAAAGCATTACAAAAGCCGGTAATTTGGCTCTGAAACTTTCCGCTCCACGAGGAGCATGTTTCATTGCCCTGGAGCAACACAGGATATTGTGAATTGTTGTCAAATATTGAAAATCAAAAAAAGTGTCAGTGAAGCGTTTTTGTGTTTTCATGCATCTAAATTCATTTAAACCTGAACTTCTGTGTGCTGGTCTGAGTCGCTTAAGTCGAGTTGAGGTGTAACTTGTAATCATCTGACTACATCACAGAAACTTAAACATATACTCACTTCCCTCGGTTTTGATGTCAACATGTATGTCAAGAGTAGAAGGAATTTGGCATGTATGAAATACAGAACTGAAATACAGAAATTGTAATATGTAATTGTGCAGTTTGAGTTCATTTCAGCCCTATAACCCATTGAGCTCATCATTGTGCTGCAGACAAACCAGACCAAGTATCCTTGGGCATGTTCTGCCTCCCTGGGCTGGAGCGTCTAAGTGGTGTATTTGCCATTCATAAAAAAAAAATGCCTCTGAACCTTGACAAATTATTAAAATACACACTCACACAGGTAAACAGACTCCCTCGCTCGTCTTTCTTAGCCAGTCAGAGCTGTGTTTGGCTTCCCTGTGACATGGCCCTCGGTGAAATACAACACTGGTTGGGTAAATTAAAGAGATGAATGCATGCACTTTGGCTCACTCAGTGACTTCCCACCATTCACGTGGCTTAAGGTGTGTTTGTTCATGCAACAAGGTCGTCCAATTAGTTCTCTCTCCCACGTCTCCTTCCTCTGTTCTCCCAAGGCCCATGGGCAGGTGATTAACAGAGACCAGTTCTTACTCCTATTCCAGAGATTTGAAATGAAAGATGACTGTGGCTATCAAATTTTAAGTGATCCCTTCGTCTGTGAAACAAGGGGTGACTGTTTTGTAGGGTACTTGATGCGTGTGTTAGTGCTGACAGAATGATGTCATGGAAGATGCTGTAGGCTGAAGGTACCCATTATTCTTTCTAGAAGCATTTTGTGTTAAAGCACAAGAGACTAAACAATTAAAGTAGAATATTTTTTGGGGGGGTGATGCTTTGTTATTTTGATGCCAAATCATCACATATATACACCAATGCTCAGAGCCTTTTTCCTAGACTTTACTCATCCTTTAGCAGCCTCTTTTCTCAAATCTTTTCCTTTGCACGGAAAGTTTGGTTCTTCAGATGTTGGAAGATAAAAGAGTCACGGCGATGGTGAGCTTTAAAAGAATCTTGGTGGATTTTACCTGAGGAATGAGAAGATTTCTCACAACTCAGTTTTGGAAGCCGCGGCTATAAGAAGGACACGCAGGCACCATGCTGGTGAGGTGGGCATTGATTTTAAAGGAATGTCTCCCTTTCAAGCTTGGCAAACACACACGCACGCAGCCACATACACACACATGGAATTTTTCACTTCACACATGCACACTAGCAGTAATTATTCAGCGGAGACATGTGCAGGTGGCTCAGGAGAGGAGGCAGAGGAGAGAGTCAAAAGCCCGACTTAAATGAGAGGGAATGACCGCTGGCGCTGCTGTATGGTGTCAGGGTTTGACAGCAGTCTGAACAGAGGCCACTCTGACTAATTGGGCTAATTTGGCAGCAGGGGAAGAAAAGGAGTCTCGGAGGACCAAGTGGCTACTCTTTTCATCATCTCTCTCTCGCCTCATCTGAACCTTCTCTTACCCTCACCAACTCTCCTTTTACCGCTCACTGGCTCGTTCGCTTGCTCTCCATTTCACTTTCTCTTTATCTCACTTTAATAATTGCCCCTTGCATCTTCCAATCACGGGATAGTCGAGCCATCTAGAGTTCCGTGACCGTCACAGCTTCCCCTATCCATTTCATAGATGTATATGAAAACACTTCTCACAGGCATATTAGAGTGGGCCTGCAGTATAGCAAAAATATACAACTTGCAGTTTATTTTTTTAGCTCTGTACTTTTTTTCACCCTCCTCTGTTTTTTGTATTTTCAGTACAAAGCTGCCGGTGCACCCTGCAAGCTTGTTGATGAGTGAAAGATTAGCATGGCATCTAGTGAAACATAATACAATAAAAAAAACACACAGATAAAATCACACACCCTCCTGGAAAGCAGCGCCAAGTCAGTCATGCCAAGGAAAAGATAATCTGCTTTATGAAGGCTCCTCAAGGCAGCGCAAAAACTATTCCTCCTGCAGTATCAATAAAACATACAGGCAGTACATTACAGGGCCATGTTTGGTAGTGGCGACACTCTGAATGTAATACATTATGGCTCCTCTTCTGGGTTTTGATAGGGAGGATTCATATCATGTTTGCTCCTCACTGTGGAGATGAATGATAGTCTTAGTGACATGTTTCCAGAACACTCTCTTCTTCTTCCTGTCTTCCCTCTTTGTCCTCAGCCCTTGGCACTGGCAGGCTCACTGGTCATCTGCACCAGTGGGATAAGGGGAAGAAGGGTGAGTTTGAGACACAACATATGTTATTCGCTTTTCCAATAGTGTGATGCCTCGCGGGGAAATTTGTGCTATCGCATTATGACACAGAAAATGAAAGAGGCTCCATTGTGCCCCAAGATGGAGTATGGACAGCCAGAAATAATATCTAGAATGTAGACATTGGGGGCTGGTTACAGCTGGACTGCATGGAGACATCACAAATAATATATCTAATTTCAACTTCAGAAACAATCATATCCAAGATATATACTGTATATATATAAAAAAAACTTGCATAAATTGGAGTCAAGGAAGGATGGAGAGAAAAATACAAATTTAGTTCTTTTGCTTTCCTTTGCTCATCTGTCATTATGAATTTGTACATGGATGGGGGAAAATTCATATCAATATGAGCGGGAGAATAATAGATGATGTAAGGTTTTGAGATAGAGCTGGGAAATGCCTGGAGCAACCCAAGCCATCCACAGCTTCTGGCAGATTGTCACTGTTTGCTTTCTTAGAGGTGGCTCCCTTAAAAGGCTGAGAAAGATTTAAGGGGGGGGGGGGGGGGCAGTATTGTTAGAAATGGAATATGAAATATTCATAATTATGTTTTCATTAGTTTATAATCATCTAAAATTAAGAATCGTTGCCTTGTCATTACCTTAGAATTAGCTCTTTATGTCTGCATCTGGAGCAGGTCTCCTGCCGCAGAGTCGCCCATGTTGCAACGCCATGTTTCTACAGTAGGCCAAAATGGACAAACCAAGCACTGGCTCCAAAGAGGGCGTTTTAAAGTTACCTGAAGGCCAAAGGCTATTCAGTTTGTTGCAATGCTCAAGCTCACCACTAGATGCCACTAAACCCTACACACTGTGCCTTTAACTAAAGAAGATTGTAAGCATTATTAATACACCAAGAAAACATACGTACATGAATGAATATTTAACAAGATACATCAAGCAAATATTGTAACATTCTTTACCGACTTCTCTCCTGCCTTGTGTGCAGTGTTGACTGTGAAGCATTTTGGATAGCCTCACCTCCCCATTTATTTTAAACTGCACTACCTGGAACCATGATGACCATGTTTCAATTTAGACACAACCCCTTTCATAATGGGGTGTGAGTTTGTAAATGGAACTTATTTAACACACCAGGCACAATGTCAACAGACAAAAGCAAAGTATTTGTACAGTAATGAATACTGATACTTATAGAAAGCTGGACACCTGCATTGTACATGCAAGTTCATATTAAGACTGTAATTCATATATCAACGTAATACATAATAAAGACTGCATGTTGAGCTGTTCAGTAACGGAGTACCGGAGTATTCAAAATATAAAGGGGTAGGTCAGGAACCACTCACACACATACAGTACATCCACACAGATAGATCATGTAAATTGCCTAATAAGCAATAAAGTCTCTTAAATACGGTTGGTCAATTTTGGAATTTGGCATGATTACAAACTCTGGTCTTGTTTGCTATTGTTACTGACATGTGACTTGGTATCTAGATAGATGCAAGAGGGGAAAAGTAGCTAGAAACATGGAATCCGATGGACCTCAGGGACACGTCCCAACCCAACAGTGAAATAACATGTTTGTACACTTGCAGCACGTGCAGGAAGAGGTCAGGCAGGACTGAGGGAAACATGAGAGGCACAACAAGACGCACACGCAGCAGTTGCACACACGAGCACCCAAGCACGGGAGGCTCGGCAACATCGCAGGTCACCGGCAGTGATCTCCAAGCTGTGCGGCCAGGGTTCGCGCAGCAGGGGATCTGCAGGGCCAACCACTCCTCCATAACAATGCTGTGCTGCCAAAAGCCTTCGCTTGGTGTCACAGTTCTGAATTTAGCAAAGCCAAAGAGGCAGGAGAGGAAGAAAGGCTAGAGGGAGAGAGAGAGAACCAAAGATCGAACAAACAGAGTGAAAGGAACGCTGCAGTCTCGTAGTGAACTTTTGGTGATGCCTTATTCTCACAGTATCATGAGACTGCATAGGTTGCTTGTTATTATACAATCATAATTACATATAATTAATATTGCTTGCAAACTTTGAAAAAAATACTTTAATCTGTTCAATAATTATACACAGGTCTTCTCATTGTGTCATGTTATTGGAAAATTATGTTGATCCGTCGAACACATAAGTCACACACATTTACACATACATTGTTTGTGTAAAATGACACAATAAAATATTGCCTGGTGTAATTACTTTTCAGGAAGAAGATTTCCTTACCAAAAAACGGCACTGACAACTCCTGTGTTTCTCTTGCAGTTGCTCAGACTGAATCTGGCTCCTGGAAGAAGAAGGAAAAAAGTGTCAGTGTGACTGTACAGTGCTGTGCTGAAAAGATAAAAATGGGAAGATCGGGAGACAAAACTTGGCCTTGGCTCCAGTAAAGAAAGCAAGAGGAGGGATCAGGGCGATGAAACAGGAGAGAGCAGACGAAGTGACAACAGAGGTACTGTAAGCAATAATAGTGTATTTTTAAGCCTGTGCGCACACATAGTAGACACTCCATACTTTCATATTAGTAGTGTATTATATTATGATATGGTCTTAAGGGAATAGGAGTTGTCCCCGCCGTGCACAGACAGAAACATAATAATAGAAACAAATGTCCATGTTGCCACAGATACAAAGATACTCACGTGCTGACACAACTTGTCTCCACCCCTTGCAGCTAACAACCCACCCAATCCCTCACCATCCGCAGCAACGACGCTCCCACCTCTGCATTGTGAATCATTAGCAACATATAATGATCTGGAGTGTGTGGAGGCCTGGACAGTCCTGCATAACCCGATATCACTACCAACATACACACGCGCCCTCAGTGAGGGCTGCAGTCGGTGAAATGCAGGCAGGTCTGGGTCACCCCCTCGCCTGTCTCTGCGGGGAAAAAAAAAGGGGGCAGATGTGATTGGCTGTGACAAATCCTTGACAAGTAATTGCTCTAATCACTCGACGGCTCACCCCCAACCCCCTCCACCCTCCTCTATTCCTCGTCTTCCCCACTCCCCCTGTTCGCCTGCTCATCAGCGCGGTAACAACACCGGGTTGTGGGCAGACCGAGCAGCTCAGCGACGGATCCTCTGAGATGCTCTGCCGTTGTCGCCGCTTCAAGGTTGACACATATATACGTAAACGTCTACGGTTAACGTGACCTCCTGGGGTATGACGCCCGAAAGTGCTCCGCACTTTTTTTTCCACCCTCCGCCTTCCCCTGTCACTCTCTTTGCTTCTCCGTCCATCTTCTTTTTTTTCTCATTACGTCTCCCCTGTTCTTCTCACTCAGTCTATGTGTCAATTATTGCTTTTTGCTCCCTGGTGAGAACTGTATCTCTTTCACTATGGCCAGAATAAGCAACTGTAGATTTCATATAGCACATTATGCAACGTTCAGCACTATATTGAACTATAACACACTTTCGTTGTTGGAGCAAGAAAATGGTTCTCTGATTCTCTTTTCCAACCCCTTAATAGACAAGAATGGTGACAAAAAAGGGTGAGACAGAGAGAAAGAGAGATATACTCAGTTGTAGCTCTTCCAGGTTTCTCAGAGAGACTAGAGCTAGAGAGGGAGTGGGGTGATGGGAAAGGGGGATGTCTAGATATCCAGCCATCCCCCAATCCCAAGACAGCCACCCTCACGCCTCCTCAGACCCACCTTCCCCAGAATAAGAGCTCATCAATTAGGGGCAGTGGGTCTGCGACCGTCCCTCAGCCTCGTCACGGCTCCACTAAGCTGCTGCTCAACCAGTGCACAGGAGATGGAAGAGAGAAAGGAGGAGGAGGAGAGGAGCCATAGGTAGGCCTCTTGCTGTCAGCTCCACTTATAGGTAACGCTGCATTCATGGCCCTTAATTATATGTGGGTTGTCAGCACTGGTAGAAAAACCCAGCCAGTGAGAGAGAGGGAGAGAGTCTAGGTCGTGGGAGAGTATAGTTAGTGAGATTGCCGAGCACGGACAAGACAGAGATGACAGGCAGGCTACCCGTTCCGCTACTGCGACGACTCTTCCATCCCATCCCACCCTCCCTTCTCCGGTGCTATTGTCCCCGGCCTGACTGGGACAGTTGACTGGGAAGGTGAGGTGGAGGCTCCCCGCTCCGTCTCACTGGCTAACGATGGGGCCGTCCGTCAGTTACCTCTTGCCTCCAAAACAAAAGAGCTCAAAAAAAGAAATCGATATAATGCATCCCCGTTTCATTTCGCTCTCTCAGATGATTTGTGTGCACTTAGTCACGGCCACTGCACACATCATCTGGTTGTCTTCAGACGGATCGCGTTTGGTAATGTGTTGGGGTTTTCCGGTCTGTTTGTACTTTATTGCTACTAAAACGCGTCAAGGTTATTGTTTGTTACTCTCTGCCTCATTACGTACAGTCTCCAAGCACTTTATTAGGAAAACCATATTAATGCTGGATAGGGCCCTTCCTTTGCTCTCCGAACAGTCACAAGTCTTTGAGGCATGGATTTCACAAGATGTTGGAAGGTTTGCTATGAGATTTTTGGTGCATTGGGCAATTCGCGAATATAAACAAAGCAACTCTGGAATACAAAAACAAATCTCATTCATTTCTGCAGTAAAAGAGAATAATATAAAATGGTAGACCAGCATGGTCCTTCAGGATGGTTCTTCCAGGTGACGGTCAAGGTGTACACAACACATGCATAGCAGTTATATGTCATTGGTGAGATGAATCATAGAGCCTGGAAGAAAAACAGATGTCGAGTTCTCCAAGATTCTCCACAATTGTGTGGTGCACAGAAGAAGCTGAAACGTCATTCATATGGCAAATTTGTGCCTTGTTGCTCCTGTGGAACTATAATTGTTCCAAAGAGTCAAGTTTGTCTTGGTAAACCGCAACGGAGCAGATTAGTGATATGGCACAAGGTACTGAAAAAACACAGGACTGTATACAGTCAAATATTTAGGTTGAAGAAATCTAAAACTGTGGGAGTCATGTAAGGGGTGGCACTTTCTTTCTTTGTTCCTTAATTTTAGTTTGGCCTGCTGGAGATTTTGACAGAGCAGGCTAAACCAAAACAACTTGTTAACCTCAAAGCATTTGTGCAATGTCCGTAAAAAAGTACAAAAGTCGCTTGACAATGTGAGATCTCTCGCAAGAAAAACACGAATGCCCACAACATTAGTGTTTGGAACTGGTTCACCGAACAGTTTGGCATGTTTCCCCTTAGGTATGTTCAGTAAACACCACGAGATCCTATTGAGAATAATGAGCGTAGTGATTCAACCTCAGAATAAATCTCAGTGCTCAGCCCCCCAGCCCAAACAACAGGCCCCCATCATGGCCTTCAGGGGCTGGGTCTCAAAAAACAGGCAACGGAGCACCTGGGACTGCACTCTATAACCCCACAGCTTATAACATCTACATGCACAAACACATACACACACACAACCTGCTAACCAGGGTCAACACTAACAGACATGCAGGACAGTTGTGTTTGAAGAGCAGGTCACTTTATTTGTCAAAGTGGTTGTTTATCAGTGTTTTCTAATGAGTGTGGCTGGTTGGACTGCAGGAAGTAACCATCAGAA